>NC_133650.1:281036630-281331069 GCF_009905375.1 Apium graveolens | reverse complement strand
CATCACACTTTTATCACAAACTCACTCTCGTTTTTCACTTATCATCACAAATGGCTGAATTTGGCTGGTTCTACAATTATGGTGATGAGACTGTTCATGTCTTTTTGAATGGAATTCCAACTCCATACCCAATCACCAACATTCCTCACAATCTCTGGATTCAATTTCCAGAGGTTATCAAACGTGATCTGGTGGCCGTTCGAAGAGAACTTCATCTTCATCGTCTCCGCCAGCAAGAGCGAATCATCCGACTCGCCCTTCTGTTTGTCGAGAGTAGGAAGAAGAAGATGACTTAATCTCGTCTTCTTCCTGTTTTTCTTCATCATCAGCTTTGTCAGGCTTCTTAGCTAGGACTAAGGCTGTTGATGTTAGGATTAGAAGCTTAGGGAAAATCTTGTATAAGTATTGATGTAATTTCCATTTCATAAATGTATTATCTTGATATATTAATGAAAGTTGTTTTTACTTCAAGATTTTGTCTCTGAGTTATTTTATCTTGTGTTGATAAATCCTGATTGATATTCTGATGACCGTATAAATTTTGTTTTATATTAAGTTCTGATTCATTTTCAGCACTTACTTATCTAATTTATCTTGGTCATTTTCATGTGATGTATTTTCAGAATATCAATGATGCAGTGAAAAATAATTCAATCAGTGCTAACGGTTTAAATTTTGAATTAAAACTGTTTCTCTTGATAAATGGAACGGTTTTTCCTTGAAACTAGGCAACTGGGTAAGTAATGATTCCTGTTTTCTCGAGCCCAGTAACTGTCCGTTATTACTGCATGTCTGACAGGTGTCCAACGGTAACATTTTTGTTCAGAGTATAAGTACAACAGAGAGAAGATTTCTTTAATCTTTTGTTTTCTTTATATTTTATCTCTCTCCTTACTTTTACTCTCTTTCTCTTTCTTTCTCACGTTGGTTTTTCATACAGATATTATCTCAAACACCTAACAGGCATACTTGAATCTCAATTTTTTTTACATGGCACCAAAGGATTTAATCATTGATGGAGCTAAGTTTGTCCCCAACAACTATGCTGCAGTTCTTGATCACACTGAAGCTCCATCTGAATTGCACTTTGTGCAAGATCTTCTTTCACATAGTGAGGTTGGGTATGCATTAACACAGCCTGAATTCTTTTCAAGCCAACAAGTTCTGAGGTTTTGGAGGACTGGACTTTATGATGATGGTGGTCAACATGGAACTCCCAGTATTATCTTCCAAGTGGGTGATTCATCCTTTGTAGTCACTCCTGGTACAGTACGCAGGGCTTTACATCTTCCAGAAGATTGTACTTTCTCAATTCCAGAGGACTCAGCCCTTCAGGAGTTAATGGCTGAATTGGGATATGAAAAGAGTCTGACGAAACTTGGACAGTTGAAACGGGCTAATATCAGAAGAGAATTGAGTTTCTTCTTTGATTGCATCACCAAAGCTTTTGGGAATAAATGTTCAAATTTTGATGTTATCCCAATTCTGAGTCAGCACATAGGGTATGCTATTATTCATCAAACTCATTTTGATTTTGCAACTGGAATAATTGGTTTTATTTGGGATAGGATGACAGAGGATCGAGATGTTGTTTATTTTGCTAGATTCTGTCAACTTATTTACACTTACTGTACTGATGAACCTCATTTAGTCAGCACTCAAACCCCACCTTTTAAGGTTGCAAAATGATACTTTAATGACCTGGTAAATGCTGATACTAAGAAAAAAGTGGTTAGACCATTACAGATTCCTATGTCTGTAAAACAGATCCTGGTAAATACTGATCCTGATACTTATAGATCTATTTACTCTGATGTCCAACCAACTCCAAACACCCAAAATCCATCAACCTCAGTACTTACCTCTCATTCTACTCAACCTACCCTCAGAACATATCTCAAATCCTATCTCTCCACTTCACAGACTGCTCGACCATCATCTTCAGCACCTACTGTGAAGCCTTCATCTTCCAAGCTAAAGAGGACAAAGAATGTTCCTCAAACATCTCAAAAGAGAAGGAGGATTGTATTGAGAGATGAATCTGATTCTGAGGAACGGGTTCTTGCTAGAGAACCTGCTGTTACTGAAGCTGAGAAAGAGGTTTCTCAGAAGGATTCTGAAATTGGGGGTTCTAGGCTTCTCAAGAGGCTTAGACGAATGACAGTTCCTGAAACTCCCAAGGAATCCAAATCAACAAGGAAGTACAAGAAACAGAGGGCACAAAGGCCAGTTTCAGATGATGAAGAGGAAGCAACTAAGGAAGGGGATCAAGAATCTCTGATCTCACAAGACAAGGAATTTGCTCCAGTCACTTCTTCTCCATCAACTCCATCTCAGGAAGCTGTATCTGACAAGGCTAACTCACCATCTGTGTCTCTTGTTGATCCAGGCACAAGTGCTGATATTGATGTTCAACACTTGGTTGTGTCTGAAGTATTTCTCTTAGAAGCTCCAACAGCAAATAATCCTTCCACAACACCTGTTACTGATGCTGTTCAAACTCCAGAGTTATCAACAACACCTTCTCTGCATCAAGATGCTAATGATCAGACTTTAGGTGAGCATCAGGATATGGCTGTTGATCAGAACTTAGTATCAGATCAGCAATTAGAGGATACTGAAGCCTCCATTACTACTCACACTGTTGTCTTATCAGAAGATACTGATTCTTTAAGTTCTGATGCTGCAAATGCTGGAGATACTGGTGAAGCAGGTCCTTCAGAACATACTCCTCAACAGACTCTTCCTAAGTCTGAACTGATAAAGGAGTTTGTTATCGGGGATGCACCAGTACCTTGGAGTGAAACTCCTGCAGGTCAGGAGTGGACTAAGGAATGGAACTCAGTTTCATGTGTTCCAACTGCAATACATCTTGCTGAGCACTTGACTAAAGCTGATGAAATATTAAATTCTGATGATTTAAAAACCCAGCTTAGAGTCACTGCATTGAGTATTAAACATCTACAAGGTCTTCATTCAACTACTCATGCAGAGCTACACAAGATTCAGGAGAACTTTATCAAACAAGAACAATTTTGGAAAATTGATAAGAAAAAGTTCTTTCAACCTACCATTGACAGGATTGCTTATATTGAGAAAACTCAAGAGAAACAACAAGCTCAGATTGATGACATTCTGACCAATCAAGCTTCTCAGCAATCGCAACTTACTGAAATCCAATCCTCAGTGGAATTACTTATCTCTCTTTTACTACCTGCTGATGCCAAAAAGGGGGAGAAGGTAATTAAGTCCAAATGCAACACTAACAAGACACTGCAAGGAAAGGATGATGGAAATGATGATCAAGGATACTCTGGAATGGGTCAAGGTAGAAGGTTTATATCAAGATAAGCTAGTCATAGGACAAGTTCTGATACTGGGAAAAGAATAAGTTCTGCTACTGTTAAAAGGATAAGTTCTGATGAACTTCTAGATCTTGATGAGGAAATGTCAAGACAGTTATTTCTTCAAGAAAATCCAGGAATGGACTTGGAAAGTTTAAAGGAAGAAGAAGCCAGACTTAAATTAGAGAAAGTCACATCTAAATCTGAAGCTTCTGGTAAAAAGTCACTTCCAAAACTCAAAGGCATTGTGATCAAAGAAAGGACACATACTGAAGCAACGTTGGCTAGATCACAACCACAGATAGATCCAAGATCCAAGGGTAAAGAAAAGGTTGGTGAACCTATCAAGGTTTATGTACCTCCTGAGGAAGAAGAAATTACTGATGAAAAACATGATCTTGCTCTGACTTCAAGAAAAGTTCTTAAAACAACCTCTGACATGGCTCAAGTTGTTCAGAGTCAAGAAATTGTAAGTTCTGATATTCAGAAGAAGCAAGTAACCTCTGACAGAGCTCAAGTTAACTTGATATCAGAAAATAGATCAAAGACACTCCTACCAGGATTCACTAAAGCAAAACAGACTCAATCTTTGAAGACTACTGCAAGTGGTTTTGAAGCAAGAGTAGTTACTGGAAAGGAAGCTAGAGATAAAACTGGATTGGGAAGTGCTGATGAAAGAAGAGTACACAACACTACCAATGATCCAACTTTCTTGAGTGAACCAGGTATTGGAGCAACTCCTGAGAGATTGAATCAACTGGAATCTGTATAGATGGTTTACCATACCTACTTGAAAGAATACATCATGTTGTATTTCATGACAGATGGTAGGGTTTATCATATAAGACAAAATGCCATTCCATTGAAGTATTTTGAAGAATTGGAGCATGTACTTTTCTTACTTCAAGTGGATGACAGAATAACAGAGACTGCTGCAAACTACTTAAAAGAACAGATTCAGAGACAAAAAAGGCTTTATTCTGTTAAGTCTGACAGCATATATATTCCAAAGTACAGAGATCACAATGGTGATATTGTTGATATGAAGCCTAATACTGCACAGATCAGAACATATCTTGGTATTAAGGGACTTGAATTCAATCTGGAGTCTGACAAAGCTTATGTCATAAGACTAGATCAGGAGTTGAGAAAAGCAAAGATCAATGATCTCAGAGCTGCAATCTTTCAAACTGGTGAAGATACTGCAGAGCTTAAAGATGTCAAAAGGAGAATGATTGATGAACTCAGATATGCTGAGAAATGTTTGTTGAAGAACTATCTCAGAACAACTCCTGACATCAGAGAGATCAGAAAATGATGAAGCCAAGTCGAAGATCTACAACTGCTTAAATTCTGATATTTATACAGACTGAAGTTGTTATCATAAGTTGAAATTGGTAAAAGCTTTAAGGACTGTAAGTTGTAGTTATCTAGTCTAATTCTCATGCATTTGTACTTAATGTTTTTGACATCATCAAATATCTGTTAAACTTGTATATTATGTTAATTTACAAGTTGGGGGAGATTGTTAGATATATTTGATAATGTCATGGCTAATATGTTTTATGTTTAGCTTTCAGATCTTACTTGAACAGGATAAATCAGTACTTAACTGTTGATCAGTACTTATACTGGAAGTCAGGACTTAAGGATATCAGTACGTATGTTATCAGGAGATAATCATCAGAAGATAGATATCAGAACTTAAGTGCTGAAGGACAATCAGATAAGGACAGTAGCTGATTAAAGGAAAGAAGATCAAGATAAACATAAGAAGAGATATGCATGAAGAAGGAATTCTGTAAAGAATGGAATACTTGGAAGAAAAGATATCTGATTGATATATTTTAGGAAGCAGAATTATATTCCATATCAATTAGCGATTATCTTGTAACTGTGTAGTATATAAACACAGATATAGGGTTTACACTATAAGTGTTATCATTATTAGAGAAGATTATTCATTGTAACCCTAGCAGCTCTCGTGATATTTGTTCATCACTGAGAGGTAACAGTTCCATACTGTAACAGAGTTTATTGTTTCAATAAAGTTTGTTTTCTGTTACTTAAGTTCTTAAAGTTCGATTTGAGTGCACTATACACTGTATTCACCCCCTCTACAGTGTGTGTGTGACCTAACAAATGTTATCATTGAACTCAAACTTCTTTCTACATTAGTGATTTCTTATTTCATGTAAAATCCTTTGAAATCACTATTTTACATCATTTCTCTCAAAAGATTAAATGTATAATTTTCATTCATTAAAAATCTTAAGGACATTTTATCTCTCTATTGCCATATGTTCTGTGATACAGTTTCAGTCTTCAATGGCTTTCTTTCATTGACAGTCATGAGGTTGAAAACCCACAACATATATCCCAGACTGTAAAGACAAACACAGAAATAGAACCAACCAACACTCTCTTACCACTAAATATAGTATGAATGAGCGTGAGGGAGATAGTGCCTTAGTGCACCACATAAGGAAGGTTCTGTAGTCAACCCAGTAGCTCTGTCTCCTACATAGATGAGTAGTATTTAAACCGAGACAACTGCTAGCCCCCATACATCTTCTCAAAAAGATGTAATGGCTGAAAAGGCACATAAACAGTTACTAGATTCATTCTCTCAACAGGGTGCGTCTATTGAAATTTGCATGTCGGCCAGGGTATCCGATGTAGTGTCACCACCTCAAACATAAACAATTCTTGATGCACAAGGAGAGGTTACACACACAAATGATGAGTTGACGGAAACAAGAGTTTCGACCATTTTAAGGTCAGATTCGATTGTTCAAGGTTCGTTAATGGACCAATTGCCTTTACAGGTGTTAGGAGAGGATACTGATCCAAAAGCCATATGTCAGTGGTCAGTGTCTACCTCCCCAGGCTTAAATCCCCTGGTTGCATCTGCGGATAGTGGATCTGACATAGGTGCAGATCGGCAACTTGTTGACAATGATTCAGATATTACCTGATGAGTCACAAGGAAATGTCTTCACAGACATTAGAAGGGAACTTTGATCTTTATGCTAAATTCTTTGGATCATTGTTTACCTTCCCAGAATTCAAATTTGGAACCCTAAAAGGGAAACTAGCAACTTGTAGATTATGACTCAGATTCATCTGACGAGTTTAACAAGGATGGGGATTTGTGAACTCACATTGCACCACTTGTGACCTCCTTAAGGATGTCTAAGGTGATTTTCCTTGCAGGTACATCTGAATGTTGGAGCTATGAGTGGAGTGATACACTTGTGAGAATGAGTGTAAACACGAGTGGAGAGAAGAGTGAAACACATGTGAGGTACACTAAACAGAATCACACACTCACAGTGAGGAAGAAAGAGAAACTACTTGTTATTTCTTTTCCAACCAGGTGAATATGAGAACTCCTTCAGACGACGGCATACATTCCTTCTTTAAGGGGGAGATAAAAGCTTAAGTAATAGTTTGGAGGATTCCTCAACTAAGGGGGAGAAATAGCAGGGAGGAAGAAAAAGATGAAGCATATGTACACTACACCACACCATTGTTGTTTGTATCTACGGATCCTATTGTACGGGAGAGGTGGTAAACACAAGGTGATTTTCTAGTAAGGGAAGAAGCTATTTTCCAAAAGGGGAGTACCATTGGTTTTTATCTGCGGATCCTATTGTACGGGAGAGGTGGTAAACGAAGGTGATCTTCTTTAATCAGTTGATTCTCATGGGGGGAGAAGCAAGAGAGATATGGGCTTCTCAACAGGAAATGTGGTTGTATAAAAGAAGATGAAACTACTTGAAGATATGTTCAGTCTAGAGGAACATCTATTTGGAATCTGGAAAATGTTAAATCTAGTCCAGAACTTTTCTGCTATTTACTTTGCATTTCTGTTTATATTTTTTTCTTATTTGTTAGTTGAGTTATCCTCTAGGTATTTGTGTGTTATTGTCTAACAAACAAATAGGGGGAGATTGTAAGGCATATGTCATAGCCTATTTGTATATTCGAGGATTTAACTCAACTCAAATAAGAATGTAATAAGTAAATAGTGGATCTACCGTCAAAGAGATCTCGCAAAGTAACATCTGTCAAAGGATTCAGAAACAAGGTTCATCTACAGACTTGAGGAGTTAATTCATTGGAAGAAGTTCAAGAAATTGATCAAGCCTCAGTGATATAAATCAAGGTTGTGGATTTAATCAAGTGACAGAGATCTCGTCAGGGTATCAAAGAATTACAAGGATTTAATCTGAAGAAAATCAATTATCAAAGTCAAGACATGAAGAAACGTCACGGAAGTTAGTCACTCATGAACCAGACTGTACATCGAGTGTCAACATTGAAGTGGTGGAATTGATTCATAATTCTCAGTGATTTTTAGAAGATTTTCAGAAGAATGGTTACTGCTCAAGGTTAGTATTAATTCTCTATTAATTAATTAAGTCATATAATTTAATTAAGAAAATAAATTATATCTGAAAAGATTAATTTATTGATTAACTGAATTAATTGATTAATTAATTCAGAATTAATATTAAGAATTTTCAGAAGTTTAATTGGATTAAAAACAGTCTTAAATCAGCAAGACAATTGAAAATGAACTAGCATGACAATCTGGATTGTCATATCAATTGTCATGCCAAGTCATTTCAATAATCATATCGAAAGTTCTACTGGGAAGGAGATTGTCTTGCTAGTTCAACTGATTGTCATACCGAAAGTCATTGTAGTTCAATCAGATTGTCTTGCTAGTACAATCAATAGTCCTACCGATTGTCTTGCTGAGCTCAGGATTGTCTTGACAGTTCAATGAGAGTCTGTTGATTGATTTAAAAAAAAAAAGAAGCAGAAGACTATCATACACACAGAACACAAGTCAAAAATAAGAACACAGCAGAAAAGAAAAAGAAGACAATATTTCATCCTTCATCTGCATACTTCAAGATCATAATTTCTAGTTTGTAAAGTTAAATCCAATCAACTAGAAATCATTCTCTTGTTCTTGTGTAACTATCTAGCGGATCAAAATCCCTAGAACTTAATCTCAAATTGCGTTTAACATTTGAATCTTTTTATTGCAAAAATAGAAAAAGTTCATGTCGAATTTATTCTAGATTTGTGATAATTAATTTGAGATTAATTCCTTGTAATCGATACCGTTGTTGTAACACCCTCCAAGTTTAATAATATTTTTATTTAACTTGAATTTTGTTTCATATTTTTATTCCGTATTTAATTCGATTATTCAGTACTGTTTGTATTCCCCGAAAATCTCTGACTGAAATAATTCTTTCATTTCCGAGTTTTCCACTCACCGTCACCTTCCTCCCCGAGCCATTTACTCCGACCACCACCACCCATCCTTCTCGGAATTGCACGCAGCCAGCTTCCCCATTCCTTGATAATCTCCTCTGACCCTGCCTCCAGTTTCTTCTTACAAAACCTTTCAGTATGTGACAGCAAATCACATGTGAAGCACAAATCCCCCAGATTTTTATATTTGTAATTAACAATTACCTCTGATATATCTTTCTTCAATATTTTCTTCTTCCTCTTCAAGAGTTTCCTGACATCTATTCTAACTTTCAACCTCATAAACTCATGCCATATACTCGAGTTATTGTTTGAATCATATTGAATGAAAGTTCCAAAGAAATTTCCAAGTTATTTCCCCACAACCTCAGACATATAACCTAAAGGCAAGTCGTGAAGTTGAATCCAGAAATCCACCTCCACTAACGGAACCTTGGTTGGATCCTCACCAGGATTTATACTATTCAAAATAAGCAGATCATTATCAAAAGTCCACGGACCACCATTCGTAACCCAATTTAGGTCATCTCTATGATAGAATTGAAACAAAAAGATCCCTGGTTTGAGATCCTTGATGTTCATTCCCATAGCTGGTCTCCAGACATCCGCCATCTTCGATTTCATTACTCGATTATTGATGTTCTTCTCCGTTAAGAATCGTCCTGGCAAGCACAATTCAAATGTATTAACCTCCTCCTCGCACCTTCATCGAAAACCAGTTCCTCATTCTCCTCATTTGCATTATCCATCTCTACTAACTGCATCTCAATGTCATCCATCGAAGGCAAAATTGCCCTCTCACAAATCTTTGATAAAGATAGGAGAGAAAAATTCAGAACCTTTCACTTAGATAGGAGAGAAAAACTCGAACATAATTTTGTTAATATTTTTAAAAAGCGAAAGTCTTTTGTAAAAAAAATATATTAAAACTTGAGTATTTATGAAAAATTCTAGTAAAAAATTATCATAATACTTCTTTTTAGATTTTGTCAAAAATATCCATTCTGAAATAAGGTGGCCTAAATACCCACCGGATACTCCACTCCACCGGATACTCCACTCCACCGGATACTCCACTGATAGTGGAGTATCATGATAATACACCACTTTTAGTGGAGTATCATGATGATACTCCTTTTGTCAGTAGAGTATTATGGCTGATACTACTCTGTTAGTGGAGTATTAGTTCTGATACTCCTTTCCCAGAGTATCGTGTTTGATACTCCACCGTCATTGGAGCATTATATTTTCTTAAAATTTAAATATTTATTCAATATTTTATTATTTAAACATGTACCATATTTTAATTTTTTAATATTTTGTGGTTTAACAATTTCCCATCTAGAGTTAAGAAATATTTAAAAAATGAATAAAGATAAATTTTAATTTTTTTTAAATTTTAGATGATACTCCACTGACAAAATAGTATCTCATATGTTACTCCACTGACAAAGTAGTATATGGGTCGATACTCCACTAACAAATGAGTAGCAGACATGATACTCCACTGGGAAAAGAGTATCATCCTGATGCTCTTATGTTAGTGCAGTATCAAGCTGTTACTCTACTGAAAATGGAGTATCTAGTGGATATTTTGGTCAGTTTAAAATTCTGATGGGTATTTTGGACGATTGTTATTTAAATATAGTTATTTAGGTCTTTCACCTAAATTCTACTATTCTAGCATCAAATTGTACTTTTAAAATATTATAATTACATGTAAATGATTAATAGTTAATTTTATAATATGATATTAATATATATTTTCATATTAAAATAAGATGTGAATTATAGTATTAATTATAAATTAGTTATTTTAAATATCATTACGATGTATCAAACTTAATTTTCATTTAGGTTATAATAATTTTAGAGTTCCCAAATTTACATCTAACATAAATTTCAAAAGTCACGTGTGGGCTCAAATCAATGAATAGTATTTATCAATGAAAACATCATAATTTGTCTTAACAATGACACATCATTTGGTATCAAATTTTTGGTATCCAAAAAATTAGCAAAAAATAATTTTGATATTCAATTTGATACCTCTTACACTTATTTGTATTTATTAAGTGGAGAGATGATATAAATACAAATACAAGTACTTGGTTCGCGAATATAACAAATCGATCAAACGAACTGAATATTATTAACATATTTATAAGAAAGTTAATTTTAAATTTATTTAATGTAAAAGATTGGAACCACAATATTAACTAAATATTGTCTATTAATAAAATATTTATTTTAAATAATTTTGAAAAATATATTATAAAAAATATATTCTAATTTTGTCGATAAGTAAGTTGGTTCAGGTTATAAAATTCGGAAATCAGTTCAACTCCATTTTGTTCTGATAAAACGAGTACTAAGAACTTAGACAATATTCAAATACTTAATCGGATATTATTTTTAATATTTCCCTCTGATTTATTGTATTCATTTTATTCAAATTTGAGTCTATCTATACTTTTATACTAAATTATAATAGACGAAACATTAAAAATTTGGTAGTCGGTCGGTCGGTACTTGATGAAATTACTTAATTACCCTTACTTAATTATTTCAATTCTAATTATTGGGTCGATCAATTTTAATTCTAATTGATATTGAAGTCAACTTCCTCTATTGGTTTACCAATTTCAATTCTATTTTATATCGAACTCTATATCATTATAATTTATAATAAATTCAACTTTTTCTACCAATTTATATTTGAATTCATATCGAGTTCTATATTATTCTAATTTGTTACTTCAGGCTAAATTAATAAGCAAACTAAATATAATTATTAAGATTTAGTTGATTTGACGTGAATCGGGCTAAGATAAAATAATAATAATATTAGTCCCCTAAAAAAAGTATACAAATGAACTTGGATAAACAAAATAATATATTTTATTTATCCAGGATAAAAAAATACATTATAATTTCGTTATAATAACATTTCCCTCCTTACCAATGTTATCACTTCAAATAATTTTTTTTATATAATATTAAAAAAATCTGTGTGATCCGTGATCGCACGGGTCTTAAGCTAGTACATAGTAAAACTCGAAACTCAATAAAATATTTTTTTTATAATACACATATATATATTAAATAATTATAATTATAAAATGAAACTAATAGTTTAATAGTACATTAGAAATAACAAAAGTCGTATATACATTGTATATTTTGTAATTTTTTCCACCAAATAATCATTAATAAATTTGTAACTAACGATATATCATATCTAATAACTTCCGATACTCAAAGAAAATGAACTAAGACGTATATAATTTCATATTTGATCTTTCATGAGGACAATTTTAATATGTAATAATAAAAATTTGAAAAAATCAAATTCGAGTAATGGAAGTCAAATTTAGATTTGAACTGATTGTTTACAGAATTGATTTTGGACCTGATTACTCAAAAACCGGATCTCAGACAAAGGTTTGTATAAGGCCCAATATATATACCAAGTCTGTAAAACCCCGGCCCGGTAGCTTTTCTAATCATCTCTATCTATGCACCCGGGTCAACACAGAAAATAACAATAAAAAAAATAAATGGTTCAGAAAGAAAAGGAATTTGCCATGTGAATATATAGAGAGAGGGAGGATGATCATGAAGTGGAGTTGTTGTTTCAGTATGTATAGCCCCTGCAGTTCCGCTCCTCCAATTTTAAGGTTTAGAAGAACAAGAGGACTAGTAGGAGTGTGTTGTTTAGGTTCTTGTAATGAAAATGGACATGATTTAAGGACCCAACTGGACCTTCTTCACTTTGAGGCTCATACTGCTACAACTAAAGGTCTTTCTTTTCTTCTTCCCTTTTCTATTCTATCAACCCCCCCCCCCCTTTAGTTTATGAATTTTACAATACTTTTAGGTTGAGTTTGGGAGTGGGAATATTAAATATGCTACGTAACAATTGTTAGTTTCATTAGATTATAGTAAGTACTAAGAAAATGTTAAAAAAGGTAGGATCAAAATGAGCTTCTGCAATATCATTATTAAGAAGATATGTTCAGGCATGTTCTTATGGTTTTTTGTGGGACATTTTCTCTATAATAAATATAGATATTATTTTTTTCGTGATTCATATATTTTGCATATATTAGATTATTTAATTTTATGGTCCAAACCATGTTTTTTTGATTGGGGGGGGGATAGCGTCTCCACACGTCCTTATTGATTCCATCTTTTAATCTTTTTTCTTTTGTTTGGAAGAAATATCAATTTATTATTGACATTAATGTTTTATGTGATTGACTTTTTTGCATAATGTGGAAGTATTTTAGTTACAATGGAGGACAGTTCAGTGGATTAGTGTTTAATTAGAGTGAGGGACATAGCTGTTTTATATAATTTTCCCGGTATCTGAAAATTTCTTTAAATGTGTATAGGGGTAGTATGATAACGTTATAACGGTAATGACATTTCATAACTCCCTTTAGACTCAGCTTCTGCTTTATGCTTGTCTTACTTAATATCTCCTCTTACTAAGCTTGGTCCTTGCATGACTTTTTATTGAAAAAAAATCTACTTGGCAGAAAGTTATATGTCTTAGACATGGAGTTGCATGATAAATTTTGATCACCAACAATAAATCACAATATCACATAAAACTCTATGAATTATTTGGCGTTTCAGCTAATAGGGCAAGATCGAGACTTATCCGGCTGTCTGAAGCTGCAGAGATGCTTCAAAGGCAAGCATTAACCTGCATCCGAAATGGAAGGGAAACTGATGCAAGAGATCTACTTGTCCGGAAAAAGAAGATTATGCAAGCCTTGGAAAATTCAAAGAGACGTATTGATTTGCTTGATGAGCTTTCAGCAAAGCTAAATGAAGTAAGTAAATTTTTCGTGTTCCTCTGAAGTGTAATACTTTTATAGGAAGCGAGTAGAGTTGGAAAGACTTGGAATATGAGTTATACACGTACACCCTATTGGAGTCTGGATATGCTGCTTTCCACGCATTAAAACCAAAAAAAAACAATTGCAGTCTTTATTGTTTATAATAATGCACTAAATATATTTATTTAAATATCAGGCAATATCGCTAAAGGAAAATCAGCTACTTAATGCTGTCACCATGGATGTTGGTAAAGAGGTTTCTTCCCATGAAGTTCATATTGTCCCTCCTAAGGAAGAAGATTTAGTAAATATGGTTGAAAGTGAAGAGTTAGATGTGAATTTCCTAGCACTTCGTAATGAGTGGCTATTGCAACTTCACCCAGATTGTCAAGCAGAACAATCCTCTCTTAGTGGTACAAAAGATCCAAAAGGAACTTTGACTAAGAACCATCAGAGTGAAGCTACTTTGGCCAATAGATTGAAAGAATTATCCTCTTATGAGGATTTTTTGGAGCACTTGGATCAGCAGCTTAATAATATTGAAGCAGAACTAGAGACGTTTTTAAGGTTCTCGAACATGATATTGGAAGGTGATGGATTGTCAATAAATCTGAAGTTGCAGCAAGCTGGGGAAATTCTAGAAGGTGTTTCTCGAATTAGAAGGAGGTGCAGTTAAAGCCAAAAATAGTTTACTGTATCAATTAAAGATCTGTGAGATTAATTATGCTAGTTGCTGTCCTTGTATTTTAACACTATTTAGCGGATATCTGTATTTGCAGGATTGGAGCTATGAAGCAGTCGACAGTGGATATCAGATAAAAAATTTCTCAGCTTAAAAATAAATTCACTCTCAGGTGAGAATTTCACTCATCGATGCATCTTTTTTAATAAATTTCAGATGTCTGAAGGAAAGACTATCAAAAGGGTCTATCAGAGCAGAGTTGGCGTTATGCAGAATACTTCATGTTGTTATGATTTAAGCCAATGAAACTGTAGGCTAAGTAAACAGCCTAAATATTTTTTTATGTTAATGATCAATATCAGTAGCAGTGTTATTAAACGCGATATGCACTGAAGCGCAAAGGCCTTCTGGAGCCTAAGCGCAAAGCGCTACGCGATAATCGTGCTTTTTGAAAAATTAAGCAAAACAGTTGGAAAAATGCATAACAATATATTTAACATGTAATATGCAAACTTAAAGACATAGAATCAACTACAGCCTCATAAATTAGCCCTTGACTTCTTAATAGTTGATAACTTGACATAAATTAATATTAATCATCATCATACTCTTTTTGAAGATTTTCGAAACCTTCATCTCGACTGTCCTGGTCAGGATTCTTATCCCCCTCAGTCAAATTAAATTTTGTCTACCTCGTCTTCACTTTTATAGTTAAACACCTTCTAGATGATGATTCAATGGTTTTTTACCCTTTTTGTTGCCATGTGAGGTACTTGACCTATAGAAATGATATACATATATAATAAGTATATATATGTGTTTCGTAGGTCTTTATATAATTAGTGTAATATGTATCTTTTTAGGGCTTTTTATGACCCTTTTCGACCGGGTCAAAGATCCAGTGAACAGTCAAGATGAAAACAATTAAAAGGGTTTTTTTTGTGCTTCTCGCATCTCGCTTAAGCGCACAAAAGAGCACGCTTCGGTAAAGTTGCATCACATAATTGAAGCGAAGCGCTTCAGCCGCGCGCATATGCACACTTTAAATAACACTGATCAGTAGTACTTAGAAACACACCAATCTAATCCTATAAAAATTGCAAAAGAGTAATTTGTTGACAAGCATGTATGGAATTGTAGGTAAGAAGCTTATCGCAACCCACAAAAACAACCAAAGAAATACCAAAAATATTCGAGCCCCATAAAAATCACAATGTCTTCTAAACAGATGACTCCCTTCCATGTCATGTTTAAAGGTAGAATGATTCTTGTCTTCCATAATACAATGAAAACAGAGGTAATTTAAGTACTTGGAATTTATTTTTCTTTAAAATCATTTATTCTCAGGTAAGAACTCAAGTCATGCATGTGTTTTTCCAAACAAGTTCAAATTGTCTAGAAAAATGACTGTCAAGGGTCTCTGTAGGAGGGGAGTCCATTATTATTATTATTATTATTATTATTATTATTATTATTATTATTATTATTATAAATCAGGCCAATACTGAATGCATGGGCTATATACTACCATCAAAATCAATAGTAGTTGATTGAAATTATTCACTTATTCATTTGGCATTAAACAAATTCCTCAATAATATTTTTCACAATAGCACCTTTTAAAATTTGATACAGTATTCAAGAGTATCAAAAATTCAAAATCCTGTGAATGAAATACATGGGTTACAAAATTCTTAATGGAAATACAAGAAAAGAATTGTGATTTAATTATGGTATTCACACATACAGATCCCAGGTAGTGAAATTGTATTATAAAGGCAGGGAGATGTTAATGCCAGGAAGAGAAAAACAATTTCAAGAAGAAAAGCCAAAGAAATTCCCTCTGTTAAAATTAATTAATTTCTAAATTTACTGAACCGTAGTTTTGGAGGTCAACTAGAAGAGAAGTTCTGTAAATTGTTGGCCATTAAAACCTCTTTTTCCAATATGACATGCATATGTGCACAGAAAGGGGGTAGTGAGGATAGAGTCCATGGCTATTGGTCCTGGGGAGGGGGAAGAAGGCTTGTCACTAGCCTATCTTTGAATAATTGCCTTTTCCTATATTAATGTTTAACTTCATTCTTTGTTTTTGCAGGCTGACCAGTTCATAATTGCCGGAAACTTCATTTACAGCTTGGCGCTAGATGATAGAATCAAAACTATATATTTTTTTACGTTTTGTTTGCTATTAGAGTGCACATAACCAGCAAACAATATGCCGTTGTAGTAATTCCATAAAAGCGTTCTGTTCTCTTCTTACAACGGAGTTTATATATCTACAATTTTTTGATATTAGGCATGCGGCATGCCAGTATCATAGGTCATGTAATTTGTAGTAGTCATATAGTCTGTGTAACATTCGCCTTGAACAAATAAGATTATATTGTTCAATACTCATACACCTATACATAATTATTGATCCTGAAGTAGACACCCATGAAAAATTCTACAACTTTTCAAGTTGGAGTTTTATACATTGCATTCGTTTTTAAATGAAAGAAAAGATGAAATTGCACAACTCATTAGACTTGATCCAGGAAAATACACATTTGATAAGAGCGAACCATTGGTTTGTGATATTTTATCACTTCTCAGCAAGTCCTTGGCATTTCAGTAACAGGCTCATGTGATATGGCTGGCTGTTGGAAAAACATTCAGACGAGATATGGGAGCCCTAGGGTCGTAGCCGAGCCGAGTCTAACACTCGCAGACTTGACTCAAATATGATTAAAAAGTTCGAGTTCGATCGAGTTTTTAATTTCAAGCTCGAATCTTGACTTGTAAAAAGTTTGATAGGCTCGAGTTCGGCTTGAAAGCTCGAATCGATTCAAATATGATCGGTTCAGCTTGAATTCGATTTGATTAAATATATAAAATATAAATAAATTATTGAATATATGAATATAAATAATATTCATAATAAAAAGACTCGATAAGGCTCGTGAACCTTAAGAACCGAGTAATTTGAAGCTCGAGTTTGGCTTCGTCAAGAATTCGAATAAATCAAGCTCGAACTCGGCTCAATTATAATCAAGCTGAATTCGAATAATTTCGAGACTAGCTCGAGTAGCTCATGAATATTTTGACTAATTTACGCCCCTAGCAGCCCCATAGTCGGTATTCTCAATTTCAGCCACCGAGTCAAGGTCCCGGGGTGCTTCAAAGATCAAAGACCTCCATAGGAGCACCAACGGACTGTCTAAACTTGCAAACATATTATGTCAAAGTTCGAATGAGAAGAAAAGCTTTAAACGATTTACAATCAAATTTATGTTAGATAAATATTGTATTTTCTCAATTCTAAAAGTTCATCACTGTACATTCAGATACAAAACTTTGATCCTTAGTTCCTTACTCCAGCTGAATCCTCAATGAATATGTAATATAAGAGGTCTGTTCTGACATATAAAAATATAACTATTTTCTTTCTAATATACAATAAGGAAAAGAATAAATTTTGATCTACAGTTAGATATAAATGAACTGCAGTCAAATTTCCTTCCTAAAATCTGCAAGCTATTCTGCTGTAAGTTGGCTGTGTTCTAAAAACTGAAACTCCAGCAAACCTCATCAATCTAATAGTGTCAACTGCTCAACCAAAAACCGATTCACCAGCTATTAATTCTTTCTTCTCACATTGACTTCTTTTACCTCAATATAGAAACATGATCTAAGCCTAACTAGTAACCATCCCCTATTCTCGTATTGACACCTTTGAACAAAGAGAAACGTATTTGAAATGATCTTATCTGTATACGAAAGCAGATTGAAATCTCGAATCCAGCCACGTTTGCTGTCTTCTAAAATTTTATTAAATATTTCCAAAATCTGCCTATAAATACTCGTGAGGTCTAGTTGCATATCCATCCTCAACATTATAAAGAGCACTTAAATATATAGACATATAGTACAAACAGAGACCAGAGAATTTTGATAATACTTAAAAAATGGTGAAATATTCAAGAATTGCCTGCTTCATGGTGGTGTTGGCGCTGGTGGAACAAGGAGAGGCCGTGAGCTGCGCGGACTTGGCTCCTGCTGTAGCACAGTGTGGCCCATACGCGACAGGTGCAAATTCCCAGCCATCTGATGGATGCTGCGGCGCAGTGAAAGCAGTTAACGCACAATCTCAAACAGCACAAGATAGGAGAACATTGTGCACTTGTCTTAAGCAAGCTGCTTCTTCAGTCCCTGGCGTCCAGCTTTCCGCTGTTGCTGCTATCCCTCAGAAATGTGGACTTCCAGTCTCCTTCCCTACTAATCCTAACTTCAACTGCGATACGTGAGTTCATTCATTGTTTTATTTTTCGAAGTCAAGGGGACTGTTTTCTATGAATAATAATTTGCACAAACCGTGTGTAACCATGTTCATTTTTTGTTTGATCTTGCAGCATAAACTAAAGCGCGACTGATATGCAAGGAGTTGTAGATGGGGGGATCAAGGCTGCATGTGCTGTAGTTTGATTATATATGTGTGCTTCCTGTACTGTACTCCCCATGAATATCAAATGAATAATGACACATTATTCCTACATAACATGCCTGTCTTTCAATTATGCTAATTACAAAATTCATAACACCAGGAAATCTTTTATCCATACTGAATCCAACATAAAAGTACCGATCCCATTAAAAATTACTTTGAATAAAAGGTATCTTTTAAACTATGACACTTCAAATTTCAGCCAAAATACACATAAACTCTTTTAAGTATGAAAACATAACTTCTTTTCTTTCAAGTATGTCCAATATATATCCCCAAAATTATACCCGTGTATCGGTTGAAAGGTAAATGAATAATTTACCCTCTTTCTATCGTTACATAGCAAACAAAATGTTATACAACAACAATCTTATTTACGTTTATACCTTAACTGATGAAATATACCCGATTCTACACATCAACATGTTCAGATCTTTTCATATCATTCATTTTCTAAATACATATCCGATACCGGCTGTATTCAACTCTCCAAAATTAATAAAAACCAACCTGCGTCCAGTGTCCTCATAATTGTCTTAGAGCATTTCCAATGCTAAAATGTAAAAATGGTTGAGATATCATCATTTTTTAAAATCTTAGCTAAGGGGTTAAAATTATATTCTAATGATATTATCTATATTTTCAATATGTAAAATTAAACTAATGGATTTTATGGTTGTACAAAAATAGCCAACTAAAAGTGGTTATCTATAATTTTTGCTAACGGGTTATAAGGCTGGAGTGTAATTTTTTTTTACATATTCTCTAAAATTGTCACATACATGCCACATAGATTTTTTAGCTAAGGATTTTCTAAAATTGGAGATACTCTTATAAATATAAGAAATGCTAGATTCCCCAAATTGCTTTCCCAAAAAATTTCCCAAATGCTTATGTGTCAGGTTATAAATAGTAACTTTTCTATTAAAAATAATATGAGATTCCGCATGTATAAGTATGCACCCACATATCAAAAATGGCCATGTATTTGACATATCATTTGGTAAAATTTTTGGGGACATTTTTTGGGGAATTATCACTACATATTATCTTATAGTTGTGTCATATTATGAAAGTAATAATATATTCAAATTAAAATTGGAGGAAAAAGAAAACACGAGAGAAGAGAGATATGTTAAAAGGAGGAAAATTAATTTTTTATTGATAGAATTAAAATAAGACATGCATAATTGTGTCCTAAAAATAGAGCTGGAAGAGGTTGTTATAGTGATATAAGACATTATTAGGATATTGGTGAATCTACTTTTTTGATAAGTGCTCTAAAATTTAATTTAAGACAACATATATGGCATTTGTTAGATTTATTTTGAAAGCTACATTGTGAAAAACCATAAAAAAGACCCCAAATATCATTATTTGGGGTTAAATAATCCTCAATATCACTTTTTTAAATTATTTGCCCAAATATCACTTTATAACATGTTCTCGATTTGCGTTTTCAGCCAGAACCAAAAACGCAACTTCAGTTGCTTTCTAACTTTTTTTCGTTTTCTTTTTAACTTATTTCATTACTGCAAGTCACGTTTGCACGTTTGGAGACCTTAAACAACACTTTATCTTACATTTTTAATAAAAAAACACAATTTGAAAATACATTTTTAATTATTTTTAATTAATATTTTATTTTTAATATATTTTTTATTGGCTTTCAAAATCTTTAAAATTGAAAATTAATTTTTTAAAATTCAAGTATGGGCCCCTATTTCATTATTTTTAATTTTTTAGGGTTTAATAATCCCCTTTCGGGCTTAGAAATAATTAAAAATTAAATAAAAATACACCTAGTTTAACAAATTTTAACATTTTAGGGTTTAACAATTCCCTTTTGGGTTTTAGAAATATTAAAAAAATAAATGAATAAAATGTACACAGATTTTGGGTTTAGGATTTAGGGTACCCTGGAGTCTAAACCCTAATTTATTCTAAGGTAAAGACCGTAAACCTTAGGAACTGACGTCTAATTATTAACCGTTTTTAATATTTCAGGGTTCACTAATTCTCAATTTGGGTTTTAAAAATATTAAATTATTTATATGTATGAATAAAGTACGAATAAAACACCTCTTAGAATAAAATTTCGAGCTTGAAAACATAATATTATTGAGTATTTTGGGTAAAAAAAAAAGTAAAAAAAGTGGAAAACGGCAATGCATATTGCGCTAAAACTATAAGGGTTAATTATCAACTAGATCACTTACTCCGTCCAAATATATCAAGTGAGTCACTGATTACAAAACGGACTCAAACGGGTCATTCATTTGAAAATATCTATAAAAAATATCACCCCATCGTTAGTCGAAATTCTTAAAAGTACTGTATATTGAGTTTCACGGATTTTTTATGAATGATATTACATCCAAATGAAAGATTCTGAGTTCTAAAATTTTAAATAATAATTTTAGATTTTTAAAAATTTATCTACTATTTATTTTTATTTAAATCAAATAAAATAATCAAAAAATTACAAATAATTAGTTGATAAAATTTTAAAAATCTAACAATAATATATAAAATAGTAGAATTCAGAACCTTTCATTTGGATGTAATATAATTCATAAAAAATGTGTGGAACTCAATATATAATACTTTTAAGAATTTCGACTAACGATAGAGTGATATTTTTTATATAAATTTTCAAATGAGTGACTAATTTGAGCCCGTTTTGTAAACAGTGACTCATTTGATACATTTGGACGCAATAAGTGACCTACTTGATAATTAACCCAAAACTATAAACACAATTTTAAATTATGTTTTTGCTTTGAATAACTTCATTTCAAATTGCGTTTTTTGATTTAAAAAATAAAAAATAAAAAAAATGTCAGACAAAATTGCATTTTTTATTAATAACAAAAATTTCAACCGAAACTCCGTTTTAAAGTGACATTTGGGGCTATATTTCTCAAAGTAACATTGAGGCCATTCTCAGTCAAATAGTGACATTTGAGGTCAACCCCCTTAAAAATAGAGTTATTTGCAAACCGCATCTCATATTTTGGCCCAATTACACTTCTTTACCTATACTTTATTTAGTTGCATTTAGCATTCTTTACTATTTTCGGCGCGACAAATTGCGCTTTTTTCGTTAAATTTGTTGAAATTCTCAAAGATATTTTCGGAAATTAATATATTTAATTATAATTGGATCTTATTTAAATCTTTTGACCCTCTAAACAATACTTTTCGAAAAAATTTAGAATTAAAGTTGTAGAGAACGAAAAGATCTTTCCGAAATAATAAGGTTCAAAATTGTATTTTTTATAGTTTTTTTGATAAATTCATTAAATATTGATTTTATTTAATTTTAGTTTCGTTAAAATTTTAAATGTTATTGTTTTAAAAACATCTTTTCATTTTTTACAACTTTCGTTCTTTAATTTTTTTTCGAAAAGTATTGTTTAGAAGGTCAAAAAACTTAAATAAAAAACTAAATATAATTAAATATTTTAATTTACAAAAATACCCTCGAGAGTTTTAATAAATTTAACGAAAAGTATACAATTCATCGCGCCAAAAATAATAAAAGGATGCAAAATACAGTTATATGAAGTATAAATAAAAAAGTGCAATTGGATCAAATCAGGAGATTCGTTTTGTAAATATCTCTAATATTTATCATTAGAAACAACAATTCAAATAATCTTTCCTTTAATTTTCTTCTTAGCACCTTCTAACTTTTTAACCTTTCTTAACAACACTTGGTTATACCTTCTGAACGAAGTGACATAAGAGCATCTTCAATGATTGGCATTTATGAAAGGATGTGAACTTTATTACGTAATTAAAAATATTATTTTTAATATTTTTTCTCTTTCACATCAGTCTTAACACTCTTTTTTCACAAAACATTCTAATGGTTGGCATTCTTGAATGCCAACTTCAAAAACTTAACAAAATAAATGTAAAATATAAATATAGTAGGAATATAATTATTTATTAATTATTGGGACCATAAAAGAAGTTGAAACCTATTTTATGGGATGCAACTTTTGGCACCCCAAATTGGCACCCCATGCCAACTCATTTTGCACTTGTAACATCCCGCACTTCCGGACAACTATATCTAAATCAAAACTAATACAAAATCCAACTTATTAATCAAAAAGTCTATTACAATGGTGACTATTACAAAACCGCAGCTAAGTCCTCGAACTTGAATGTTATCCAATTCGAAATCGACGACGAAATCTGAAATTGTAAGTAATGAGTTATACGGTCCCGAAAGAAACCAATCGATCCAACTAGTAGGCCAAGTAACATGAACACATATAACAAAATACGGTAATCTATACGATACGATATACGCCATACGAAACAAACACTTTCGATACACTTTCATATTCTTATTCGATACACATAGCACATAAATAACAATAATTCAAAATCCATAATCCATGCCACGACCACTAAAAACCGGTGATAACGGTCCTAAATTTTCTGAAAACTGTCACTACAATCCGGTGACTGCGGTCCTAAATTCTTATTCGATATTTTCACAAACCATGGTATAAATCAGAGATTTAAAATTATTGTCTTGACACCACACATATACACAACAATACATATATTGTAACATATAATACTTCCAAATATATCATCACTTAACCCATATTTTGATAATTAAATATATACACATAACACACAATTTTGAAAATAGTAGTAAGATCATCGAAAACTTATCTCAAAACCTGATCAGATATGAAATTGTCCTTTTTGACCCTCTAAATGACATTTTCTTGAAAAATACAAAATACAAAAATTGTAGAGAACGAAAAGATATTTCTGAAAAGTCCAGGATCACTGAATTCCGACTTAAGATGAATTTTCTATGAATTTTACAATACTGCTGATTTTTGTGCCTGAAAGCCCTACGAATTTTAATAATTAAGGCGAGGAAGACGAACATGGTGTATTTATAACAATACAAAGTCCTATATCTTAACCTACAAGTTATCCATTTTAGAATCTGATCCAAATTTTAGGCTCATTAGTCTACTTCAATTTTAAATCATAGTCCTCGTCTAATTTTAATACTTTTTATTATTATTTAATTATTAATCGAATTCTAAAAACTACATGATATTAAGCACTCCAATAACATTCCAACACTTCAATTGAGTGCTAGTAATAGTGTCAAGTACCCACCGTTGTAACTCTTGACACCCACCGTTGTAGTTGTTCTAAAGGATCAAAGATGGGAATTACAACCTTGGTACTACTTTCCTGCATTTTTGTAATGATATTTGTTTTTCCAGAATTTTCTAAAAATTTAAGATGGATAATGTGAGGATTCAATGCTATGTAAAAAGAGCATCTAAAAAAATCCTTCCCGTATTTAGGTCCATCCAGGAATTTATCAAAATTGCACTCTTTTTGCAGTAACAATAACAAGCCTCCATTGTTTTGGGTTTCAAAACTTTAAGAACTGAAGAAATACATGCATGTAATGAACCAGATAAATAGACAAGTTAATTGAGATGAAAGATTGGTGGGAAGTTTTTAAAGGGAGAATAAGTGTAAAGAGTTGCTTACGAGTTACGGACTATATAAAAATTAGGCATTAGTTCATCGAAAATGGGGCCGCTACGTACAAAGGACATATTTCAGAGGCGAAAAATATGTTTGAAATTTGGAAACAGTTTAATGAATTCGAATTTTGAAGGGTTAAATTACATTTACGATTAAAATTTATTGAATGAAATTGATCTTCCCATTCAGCAAACATCGTCGGACCAGGAAGATCACAGCAAGCTTATACAAGAAAAAAATATCATAAAAACTTGAAAACCATACATTTTGACTCCCAAAACAAATAAAAATCAGAAATTTTACCAAATTAAAACAGTGATTTGCATCTCTAAGTCGACCTAAGTGAAATAAATAAAATATTATTTAGCAACAAATACAGTTAAACCTTTTAAAAATAATAGTTTTGGGACGAGAAAAAATATTACTTCAGAGATTTTATTATTTTATCGGGAGTAAAAATACATTTATCCGTGTTGGGACCGTAACGGAAAATTATGTTTACGAGGTTATTATTTTATCGGTTATTAATTAATGGAGGTTCAAGTGTAGCAGCAATTTTAGTTTGGAAAGTGTCTGACGGTCCGGCATCCATGTCTATATCTCGGGGGCAAGGAAGTACCATTGGCATCCCATAAATTTCAGATATACGGATGCGATGATGATATTTTGCTGTGCGTGACTGCCATTTTGGTAATGCTGGTGATTAGTATTCTCTGCTACTTCATGATCTTTGAAGGGCAGCATATCGAAAGTGGCAAGCTATTCTGCTGTAAGTTGGCAGTGTTTTTAGACATAGTATACAATCAGAAGTCAGAACTGAAACTCCAGACCTCATCAATCAAATAATGTCAACTGCTCAACCAAAAACCGATTCACCTGCAACTAATTCTTCCGCCTCACATTGACTTCTTTTACCTCAAAATAGAAACATGATCAAAGCCTATCTAGTAACCATCCTGTTCTCATATTGACCGTTTGAACAAGGAGAAACGTATTTGAAATGATTTTATCTGTAGATGAACCAGATTGAAATTTTCATTTCAGACACGTTTGATGTCTCCTAAAAAATTATTAAATATTTCTCAAATCTGCCTATAAAGACTGGCGAGATCTAGTTACATATGCATCCTCAACATTATATACACCACTTAAATATTTATACCTATAGTACAAACACAGAATATTTTCATACTTGAAAAATGGCGAAATATTCAAGAATCGTCTGCTTTATTGTGGTGTCGGCCCTGGTGGTTAATCTGATGGTGGAACAAGGGGAGGCCCTGACTTGCTCATCCATAGGTCCTTCCATAGTACAGTGCAGCCCATACGCGAGAGGTGCATTTATCCGGCCATCTGTTGGATGTTGCAACGCAGTTAGATCAATTTATGCACAAGCTCGAACAACACAAGATAGAAGAACATTGTGCAATTGTCTTAAGCGAACTGCTTCTTCAGTCCGTGGCATCCAGCTTTCCTCTATTGCTGCTATCCCTCAGAGATGTGGACTTCGAGTCTCCTTCCCTACTAATCCTAACATCAACTGCAATACGTAAGTTTGTATATTGTTTTGTGTTTAAAGTGAAGGGGACTGTGTTTTTATAAATAATAAATTAACACAAACTGTGTGTAACCATGTTCTTCTTTTGTTGTTTGATTCTGCAGCGTAAACTAAAGCGCGGCTGATATGTAAGGAGAAGCAGCTGGAGGATCAACGTTGCATATGTACCGTAGTTTGATTTTATATGTGTACTTCTTGTATACCACATGAAATCAAATGAATAAAGAGATCCCTATTTACCCAGTCTTTCAATGATGTTAATTACATTGTTAAAACAAACCGCTAATTAAGAAGATTCTATTAAATTTGAAGGTTTAAAATGCATATAAGATTTAACATTTATTGGAGAAAATTGATCTTCACATTCAGCAAACATCAACAGACCAGGAAGATCACAGCCAGCTTATATGAAGAAACTAATATCATAAAAAGTTTATGACCATACAATTTGACTAAACAAAAAAAAAACAAGAATCAGAAATTTTACGAAATTAAAACAGTGATTTGCATCTCTTACTCCACTTGAGTTAAATAAACTGAATATTATTCGGCAACAAGTAGCGCCAATTTAAGTCTTGGAAAGTGTCTGACGGCCTGGTGTCCATGTGTATATCTCTGGGGGCAAGGAAGTACCATTACTTAGCACATTCTGTGGCATCCCATAAATTTCAGAGATATCGATGTGGTGATGCTGTTGTTGCTGTGCCTGACGGCCATTTTGGTAATGCTGGAGATGACTCTCTGCTACTTCATGCTCTTCCAGGGGCAACCTATCGAAAGTGGCATTCATGAAAGTTGCAGCCATAATCACCACAGGACCAGATGCAATAAGTGCACCAACTACGCCACCACCTACTACCTGCCCCTGTGCCCCAGCTAAGTATATAGTGAGCCCTGGTGGGGCTGGTGGTGGCAAGATTGATCCCAAGAGTGACAGAATTTCAAACCTTCCATGGAGGGTTAAAATGGCACCTGATGAGCCTGGTTGGCGTAGTGTAACATCAGTTACAAAGCCTGTGGCACTAAGCACGGAAATGCCTCGTTGTTTTCTCCTGGAAAAGGTAGTTAAGCTTTCAGTTACATCACAACCCGGACTCACTTCCATAGCTTGTGCACGGAGCGCATTTGCACTGTCTCTGGTCAGGATTATGGGCGGTTTTGGCTTGTTTTTAGAGCCAGTAGGCCTGCCACGAGGCCTTCTTGATGCATCAACTTCATTTCCAGACCTGTGATCTGTGCCCTTGTCAGGCTCTGGGTTAGAGTGGTTCATAGCACCTTTGCACACTATAGTAAGATCTGCACTACCAGCCATCTGTCAACCAGCAACTCAAATTTACAGCAAGGCATCACTGTTGTAAAGTCTGTTTAAGTAGGGAACTAGTAAATATAAAATTACATGAGATTAGGAGAAGGTTAAGTAACATCAATTTCTTTTCAATTATTGTAGTTTTTTTTTTAAATTCTGGAACAATAAACTTCCATCTGCCTAACTCTCAACAAATATTTGTTTCATGACAATCGTCTTTCCCAACAAATACATATATTATATAACATTGCAAACAACTTAATGTTGGCATCCTAAATGATTTTCAAGCCAAGCAAAATTATAGTTCTAGACTGCTAGCCCTCCCTGCCTTCTGCAAGTAGAAAGAAACCTCCCTGATAAAATGTACTCCATCTGGGGTGAGGGGTCAAAGCCTGCAACGCATACTTTCTGTTGTTCTCCAGCTTATATAATGAAGTTGTGCTCAGGCTAGTAGATCAACTATGCAACCGTAGGGCTTAATTAGTGGTTCAAAATAATATGTTTTTGCCATTGAATGGTTAATTGTACTTAAGTTTTATAATTAGCAAAACATTCTGGACTACAACTAATAATTGGTTTTACTATCCGTACCCAAATGATCATAGGCTGTAAGAACACTTGAGTGACATAAAATAATCTGATTTAATATTTTAAGACACCATCCTAGAAAAAACTCTAACTTCCTCATCGGGAAACTACCAGCGCCATATCAATGCCTGCGCACTTGCAGTACATATCGATTGTTCAGTACCAATCTTTGTGATGTACAAGAATCCACTGACCTAAACAAAGAAATGTTGAGCAAGAAGCAACATTCAATAAGGTCACTAATGTACAATCAGCGGGCCTCCTGGCTCCAGCACTGAACTAAAATAAATCCAATGTTCGATTCCATATCCCCGTTCTGGAATTCAGACATACCAACACATCATACTATTCCATGACAAGTACTTCTCAATAGCATAAATATTGTGTTCAGTTATTATGGTGGATAAAAATTTAAGGAGATAAATAGAATTTGAAGCATCAATAACTAAACGCTTAAAAAATTCATTCTTTTCATCATTTTATTCTTATGGATAAAAATAGGTACTCGGTTCCACTAGGTAAAAAATGGAGTAATGGGTACTTTGGGAGTACTAGTAAAGAGTACTCAGTTAAAAATTTGGATAATAAAATATTAATTTTAGTTTTAATATTTATTTAAAAACTTTAAATATTATATAAATAAATGAAATACAAGATAATTAATTATGTTTTTAAGTATCTCAAAATAGTAATCGATATAAAACTCAAAATTTTAAATGACCGATAACTTTTAGTTTAGTATGAATTTAATTTATAATATTGCATAAATGATATGCAATATAATTAAATTTTTTTTCTTATTTTGACTATAGCCATTTACAATCATTTTAACATTAAAAATATTTAAAAGTTGTATTTATTTTTTAGAAACTAGTACCAAGTTATGAGTTTTTTGGGAACATTATTTTCTATTTACAAATTTTTTCTTTTAAAACCGAATTTATTTCAAATAATCCGAGTTTTACCCGAGTCAAGTAAAAAAACAAGTTTTGACCGAGTACACCAAAATCAAATCATAAATAGGTCCGAGTTTGAGTAGTATTCCCGAATTTTAGAACACCGCTCCTAACTAAATTTCAAATATCTGTGCTTATGAAGAAAATATTATTCTCCATTTCATCAATTTTTAGCCAAATCTTATCCTAAAAATTATGCGCTCACTTTTTTCCCTTCAATTTTTATCCTATAAAAATTGACACCTGAGGGGTAAGATAAGGCGTAGGGAGGGTGTCAAAAATTAACAAATTCTTTTGAGTCTTTGATATAGGTCAAAAAATTATGTAGTACTCCTTTAGGCACAGTATTGAAGTTGTTTTGTCAAGAAATTATGTATTACTAGGCTGTTTCATTGAATTCTATATATAATTTTTTGACAGACTTTTCAATACTTGTTTAAAACATAACTCTATAATATTTTTTTGAATAAAATTTTATGTTTAAATTTTTACTAATTTTTTTTTGAAAAACATTATAAAACTATATCTTATGAAAACCTCGCAAATAGTGAACGTATAGAACTGTTGGGAAAGAGGAGTAATCTTTTAGTCTCTAAATAAATTAACTACTTGTTTTTCATGTACTTCAATATTTTTATTTAAAAATAAATATTCAGAATTAATATATATCACAAATACCTTTAAAAGCTAATAGAAATATAGTTAAAACTCAATAAATGAATACATTCGGGATTAAATTTTTTATTTATTTACTGAATTACAAATACATTGTCTGTATTATATTAAGATCAGAAAAAAGTTATTCGTTTGATGAAATTATTCGTTTATCGAATATTTATTTATCGAGAATCTACTCTATACGTAAACAGAAATAATTGGCCGGAAAATTATATTAATTTCTTATTTGTCACTCTGCCTAACAAAAATTGTTTCAAATTCGGGCCACTAAATTTGTATGCCAACCCGGATCAGACAATTACCCGATAATATTGCCAACACACCCTAATAAATCAGTAGTGTCCACTTGCAAATTTATGAACCAAACAAATGTTGAACCCCCTTGAAAATAAATTAAAAAATACATGCATTCGCAACATGTATCATCACACACTCTGTCGGCATCCTATTGTCATTACAACTCACTTCTAAATGGAATGGCAACACAAACACCACCAGGCCTTCCTCTCTGAACCCCTCTTACTACCATCCACCTCTTCTCCTGTCCAATCCGTGCGTAAACCTGCTGGTCACTGCATCAAGGCCGTGATCACATCTAGCTCCGATATCGTATACCGATTTGTTTGCATTATTCTCATTAGAACAATTTCTTTATGGGCAAACTATGAAGCTTCTAAAGGCTTTGCCATTACTGTCATCAACGACGCTGGCGACTCGTTCGCTGGAAAACGATTTTCTCATTTCTATATCTCTGACGACAAAGCCACACGTATAGTTTTCGGCGCTAGTAAATTTGTTGAGAACATTCTCTACCCTAGTGATCATGAACATCGAAGTGGTTTTTTCAAGAAACAAGTCAACCATGTCATTCTGCGGTTAGCGAATGTTCATAACATGTCGACTAATATCATTGTGGAATCAAGAGCCAACAATGAGTATGTTCTCCACTTGAATCCTTCTATTATGGAACATAAGAATTTTAATCATGACATTGTATCAGCCATACAACGTGGCATGGCTCGTGTTTGGTTATGGGACGGACATGGAACCGTCCCAAAACCACTTACAAATGGCATGATTGAGTACATAATCAGTTGGAATTCCCAGCCTGAATTTATAAATTCAAGCAAAAATTCACCGGAAGCTGACATGGTGACAGAAATGCTGGTGAACTGTGTGAAGAAAACTTCAGGTTTCGTCCGAGAGCTGAATCAAGCCATGAGAGATCATTGGCAAGACTCAACTTTTGATTATTCAGTTGATGCCAAGACTCATTCCAACTTTTGCAATTATAAATTTAATGATTAAATGTCACATTGTTATTGGGCATTGGGCCACAATCAGATTAGACAAAAACTTTGCATGTGCTGGTTGGACCTGCAACCTGGGAGTAGTGATCAACGGATGTGATGAGTGTTGATCGATGATTACTAATAGTAAATATTTGTGATTTATAGATGAAGCATAGAAGTTGAAAATGTGATCATGTGGACATTGGACAGACAAGTGTTTTTTTGGATCATTCTCATTCATTGCTCCTACTATTAGAACGTCTCAAAAGCTATGCACTTGTTAGGTTATACCTAACATATAAAAAAAATCAAACTAAAGATATTCACACCACATTTCTTAATTCTTTTATCATTATCTATATTATTCTAAGTCAGCTCCCCTCTTAAAATATGGGTTAATTATTAAGTATATCACTATAAATGTATCAAAAAAATAGAATCTAATTCTAATTAAGAAATCTAAATATACAACTTGAGTTACTAATTACAAAATTGACTCAAATGACTAACTCATTTAAAAATTTGTATAAAAAATATCACTCTCAAAATTCTTAAAATTATTATATATTAAGTTTCTCACATTTTTTATGAATGATATTACATCCAAATGAAAAATTCCGAGTTCTAGTATTTTAGATAATATTTTTAGATTTTTAAAAATTTATCTACTATTTATTTTTATTTAAATCAAATGAAACAATCAAAAAATTAAAAACAAATAGTTGGTAAAATTTTAAAAATCTAACAATATTATTTAAAATAATATAACTCAGAACCTTTCATTTGGATGTAATGTCATTCATAAATGTGTGAAATTCAATATATAATACTGTTAAAAATTTCGACAAATGATAGAGTGATATTTTTTATATAAATTTTCAAATAAGTAACTCATTTTAGTTAGTTTTATAAATAGTGACTCACTTGATATATTTGGATGCAAACCTATTTAATAATTAACCCCTTAAAATGTTCTAGCATTAACCCTGATCTACCTCATCTAAATTTTATTCTTAGTTATTTATATTATGTAACATACTATCTTCAATCTTTTTTAATATTTAACTTAAAATTTTTAAGGTACTTTTAAATATATAATATTATAAAATACAAATTAGGTATATATTTTCATCATTATTATATATACATGTACTATTTATATTTTTATTTGTAAAATAATAATGTTAAGTAATATTAAGTGTAAAAATGTTATTTAATGTTAACTAAATTTATAAAAAACTTAATATAAAAGATATGTTTTAGTCATATATTATATGTAAGTAATGTTCAAAAGTTATTTAATGTTAACTAAATTTATATAAAACTTAATATCAAAAATATGTTTTAGTCATATATTTTATGTAAGTAATGTTCATAATAATTATACATTTTTATTTTCTAAAGTTTACTTTAAAAAATCGACATAAATATAAAAATGTTACAATATTATCATTAAATATCTTTTTATTAAATATAATATTTTATTTCCACTAATATAAAACAAAATTACTTAAATTTATTTTTAATTCTATAGTTGAAATTAATGAAAATAATAATATTATCAATATAACTAATGATTATAGCTCACATGCTTATAGGTTCAATAAAATTTTAGTTAAAACATGTTTTAGCTAACCGTTCTAGCTGTCATCATTGGAGATGCTATGCACACTTTAGAATTTTATATAAAAAGAATAGTATGTAATATTTAATTTGTTATTAAATTTTCGCATGCTGATTTATCCTGAATAAGCTTGTCAACTGGTCGGATTTATATCGAATTTGACTAAATTTATATCCATATCCATTAAAATTTGTTGTATCGAATTCGGATCGCATCGCTTTCGTATTTTTAATAAGATAATTCATATCCAAATATGTTAGTATTTCGGATTATCGGAAATCTGTTAGAAGTTCGGATTATAATTTCAGACCTTTAGATTCATTTAAGGATCAATAATATCAATTTAACAAGGTTTAATAATAAAATAAACCTAAACACAAAAAGTTATATTATAGTCAAAGATATTGTGAAAATTAAAAATATTTAAAAATAGGTGAAAACTTTTGAGTCTAAAATAAATATGAAATAACATATAAAAATACAATAATGTAATTTAAGAAATATATGAAAATTAATTATATATGTTGATTTCATAAATCAAAATATAAAATTTTGTGAATTGCTAATAAAACACTATGTATAAAAATAATTTGCAACACACATGCATTGAATGAATCAATAAAGCTTAACCTAAAATGCCTAAATCTTCTAGGGAGAGGAATTGAAGTAGAGCTACAAAATTTGAAGAACGACAAAATTGTTGATGTCAGTAAAGTCAAGAAATATTTTGAAGATTATCCACCAAAGCTGACTCATGCTATGAAGGAGAAGAAATTAAAAGACGAATCATGACTTTGGGAGGTACTCTGGAAAACATGAACATACATTACACACAATATAATGAATCTTTTTCCAAGCTTTTGAGTAAGTCTTGTGTGTAAATGTCAAATGTGAAGTACTCTGAAAAAATCAGTATGCAAATATGCTACCAACTGAAGTACCTCTCTGTCAGATGTCTGAAATTCAAGTTGATGGACTTAAGAAACTCTTCATATCTGCAGAATCCTCCAACAAGCTCCATGAGAAGTTGGAATCTCTGGAAACCACTGTTAAAGATCTAAAACTTGAAAAATTTTGAATTAAAAGAAAAACTGGAGGTGATTGATAATAAGGTAGATGTGTCACCCACCACTACCTAAGATATGTTATTGTACCAACAACATATGCTCTCTCAGATAATGAAGCATCTCAATATCCATGAGGAGGCACCTATTACAAAAATTACTAACAAGCCTAAGGGGAAAGAATGAGCAGTCGAAGTAACAGAGAAAGTGGAAGTAGCAGAGTAAGGAGTGAATTCAAAGAAAATACAGGGAGTGAGAGCAAAGCGAAAAGAAGTGATGAAATGAGCAGTGAAAAACTGAAGATCGCGGAAGATTCACTAAAACCAGTCAAGTTGCCTGAGGTTGCTATCAAGGACTCTGAAGTAAAGTCAATGACCATACAATCAAGTTTTCATCCAGGTACAATGATATTGAATCCAAGACCAATCAGTAAAGTAACACCTAAAACAGATGGGATACCAATGATTGTGTCACTTATAACTCAGTCAAGCCTGAGGAGGTAGCAAATACAGAGGTATATCGTGATGATACCTTCCTAAAGTTTCTAAAATACTTGAAGGAAGAAGTCAGAGGTAATCATTTGGAACACATTAATACTACAATAGAAATGAAACAAACCCCTTATTAAATAAAGCATGTGGCTAATAAATACTTTGTAGTCTATTTTTATGTTAGGCAATGACAAATTCATGCATGAAATTAGTAAGCACCTTTTACTTATCATCAAATTAGTTTATTGTGTGACCTTACTATCAAACCTTTTTAATTACAGAGCAACAACGTACTTCTTTGACAAACAATGGCTCTTACTTTTGATAATTCTTCCTGGAGCTCTTCTCCACCGCATACTTTTTCGCTTCTTCAACCGACCCCGACCGTGGCTCCGTAAAAATTCATTTTGGGCATAGTTTATCCACTTTTTTTTACTTCATTAATTGATTCAATGAGCCTGATAGCTCAATCTCCGGCGCGTCAACCTCCGACGGCTCCTCCGTAGCATTTTTCCAAGTTCCAGCCCGTGCAATGCACGTGCGAGACACGTGCATACTCTAATTTCGCATATTGTATAATTTGTATATATAATTGTTAAATGGAATATATATTCGTTAAAAGAAGTATATGTCATGTTATGAGTAGTAGTTATTTGTGTCTACGTACAATAACCTCTAGGGTTTTCACAAATTGGTTTGGTCTGGATTCTCATTTTTTTCGAACCGAACCAGAAAGAAATAATTTTTTAAAATCAAAACCAAACCAAGTATGAGTAGTTATTTGTGTCGACGTACAATTACCTCTAGGGGTGTTCACAAATTAATTTGATCCGGATTCTCATTTTTTAATCGAACCAGAAAGAACGAATTTTTTAAAATCAAAACCAAACTAGGTCAGTTAAACGCTGAGACTTTACTGTGCTACCTTACTATGAGAACTTCTTATTTACAGAGCAACAACATACTTCTTTGATAAATAATGCCTCTTACTTTTGATAATTCTTCCCGGATCTCTTCTCCTACCTCATACTTTTTCACATCTTCAACCGACCCCGACTGTGTCTCCGTCAAAACTCATTATGGGGGTAGTTCATCCACTTTTTTCTACTTCATCGACTGATTAAATGAGCCCGACAACTTAATCTCTATGACGTTAACCTCCGGCAGCTCTTTCGAAGATATTTTCCAAGTTCCAACCCGTGTGAGGAAAGTCCATATTTTAAGTTCGTCTATCATAAAATTTTTATACATACTTGTTAAATGAAATATATATTTGTTAAAGGAAATAAATGTCATATTATGAGTAGTTATTTGTGTCTGCGTACAATAAGCTCTGTTGTGAGGATGAGTTTATTCGGGTTGTGTACTTTATTACCTGTGTGAGGCACACACATTTTTTAAAATCACATGGATTAATAAGCTATGTACATGTTACATCAATGAAATAAATGTAATTTAGTGTTGTTAAATTATCTTTCTTGTAATTTTGTATCGGACAACTAATAGATGATGTCCAATTTTGTATCAAACAATTGAGCATGAATATTTATTATTTGACAATATCATGTTAATCGATTAAGAAAAAATTGAGTTTATTTGTATTAGTTACCTACTTTTTATGTGTTTGGTGCGCAGTATCCATGGTAGCCGTTAAGATCATGTTAATCGATTAAGAAGAAATTAAGTTTATTTGTATTTGTTGCCTTAATTTCTTAGGTTGGGTTTGCAAAACTCACTATAACGGCTAATTGAAATTTTCAAGGCGCACGTCCATTTGTTTTGAAACAAATCCATTATATTATATATATTATGGGGGAACATGGCTTCTTAATATGATTTAGTAATTTACATATATATCCCAATATTTAAAATTAGTTTAGGAATAAAGACTTGAAGGGATTCAAACCTATGATTCAGAGGTGATAATCAACTTAAGGTCGCCGTCATAACCAGTGATTTACAAGACCATTCTGATATTTAAGGTAAAAGCATTAACTATATATGTAAGGATCCAGAAAATTATACTTTTTATATTTTCAAAGTCTAAATTAAAATCATTAACTATACATGCGTTTATATATCACACAAGTAATATTTTTTTTATTCAAAAAATTAACAAAAACTGTATATTTTCCATTTTCAAAAATTAAACGTCTCTGCATATTATTTAAGTCATTTTGTAAAATACATATAATAGGTTAATTTGTATTACTAAGCATATGATTATATTCAACAAAGAATACACTAAATAATATATGACCATAAATTATATTATATTTATTTAGTCAAATTTTAGGATTAGCAACATATTTATATTCTTAAAAATTATTTCTTAATAAAATCCCAATCTCAACTCGTATAGTAAACGAATATTGTTCGAATACAAATTTTTGACTCGATATTTTTTAGAACTGAATTTGATAAGTTCGAACTCAACTCGATACGACTTGAATTACACTGTTATATAGAACTATAGAAATGTTCAACTTCTTCTGATTATTTTGAATTTTTTATATTTTTAATATATTAATAGTAATATCCAAACAACTTGTTCTGTACATTTTTTTATGACATTATGAAAAGTTATTTATGTTATACAACGTGAGCCAAGTCGAACACTTTCAGGTTCGGCTCGAACTCGATTAAAAAATTTGGGATCAAGTTCGACCGAGCCTTAATTTCAAGCTCGAACCTCGATTCGTTATGAGTTCGATATGCTCAATAAACTTGAATTGATTTCACTAAATATTGATAAAAAATCAAAATATGTTCGGTTTGGCTCGATTTCGATTCGATTAAATATATAAAACATAAATAACATATTTAATATTTATATAAAAATGCATTTGTAGTAAAAAAAATATAATAAGAGGTTTGATAAGACTCGTGAGCCTTACGAGCCGAGTAGAACTAGATGTAATTTAGGGTTTAATCGATTCGAGTCGAACACTGTCGGATTCGGCTCAAGCTCGATTAAAAAATCCAGCTCGAGCTCTGAGTTGGACCAAGTCTTAATTTCAAGCTCGAATCTCGGCTCGTAAAAAGTTCGATAAGCTTGATATGCTCGAAAACTCGAATTAATTTCACTACATATTAACAAAAATTCAAAATTTGATCGGTTACATCTTATATATATTTAAATAAAAATACATTTGTAATTAAAAAGTTATAATTAATAGAGGCTGGATAAGGCTCACGAGCCTTATGAGCCGATTAATTAGAAACTCGAACTCAGTAAAGAATTCGAATAACTTGATTTCGGGTTCCCCTCGATTATGAGCTCGAATCGATTATTCGAACTCGAATAGTTGACGAACGGTTTGACTTCTTTACACCCATACATGTAATACAATCATGTATATTAATAATTATGTGGTTAAGAGTTAGATATAAACTAACTCGCAAATATAATGTGTCATGTCAAAATTACCTTCAATTTTGAGAGAATCTATAAGTGATCTCGATAAAGGGATGTATGATTAATAGAGGCTCAATAAGGCTCTCGAGCTTTACGAGCGATTAATTAGAAACTTGAGCTCATCAAAGAAATTTAAATAACTTGAGTTCGAGCTTGGCGCGATTATGAGCTCGACTCGATTATTATCGAACTAAAACAAATATTTTACGAGCTGCGCTCGAGTAGTTGACGAACGGTTTGACTTCTTTATGCCCCTACATATAATACAATCATGTATACTGTTGTGCAAGACATGCATATACATAACAAGACTAAGTATAATATCCCGTAATTTTTAGAATAATAATAATAAGATATTAGAAAAAAGAGACTAAAATTTGATAAAGATTGGAATTTAAAATTAAATTAGCTTATGAGCCTAAAATTTGGATCAGATTTTTTTTGCCAAGATTTGGATCATATTTTAATAAGAATAACTTGTAGGTTAAGAATTAAGGCTTTGTAGCATTAAAAAACATCACATTCGTCGTCATCATCTTAATTAGTAAAATTCGTAGGCTAAAAAGCCATAAAAATCAGCAGTCTTGTAAAATTCGTAGAATATTCATCGTAAGTTAGAATTCGTTGATTCTGAACTTTTCAGAAAGATATTTTCATTTTCTACAACTTCCTTGTTTAGTATTTTCTAAGAAAACGTCGTTTATATTGTCAAAAAGGCTAAATAAGGATCAAAATTAGAATCTTAGAGAATTTCGAGATTTTAGATGTTTCGTGTGTGATGGATTACTAAGGATTGATTGTGTGTTCTAACGTGGATTATTTTATTTGCGTGATTGAGGTAAGTAATTTTCTGTTGCTCTGTATTATTTGTTTGCCTACGTGTTTTATAAGTTACTATTCGTTGCTTCGTATTACTTGTTTGCTTATGTGTTTCGTAAGTAAATCTTTATTGCTCCGTATGTATTGTGTAACGTGCCCTATTATGTGTGATTTGCCTCTTCGATATTTATTTAGTTATTATAAGTATTATATTGATATATGATTAATAAGATATTGAATTTTCAGAATTCCCCAGTCTTAGTCATGTATAAGAATTAGAACCCGATCATTGGGTAGTGTGATACATAGAACTTAGAACTAGTTTGCGCACGTTCCGGAACACATCGATACATTGTCAAGCTTTTGGTTTCACTTGATGAGGGACGTAAACTAGTCCATCATCGAAAAAGAATAAGAACCCGGTCACTTGGGAAGTGTGGCATAAAGTATAAGATGTCGGTCACTGGTAAAGTGTGGCGTAAGTTGTGATTTAGGACTGTGAGACTAAAGATATAAATTTATTTTTAAGATTTATTCACTGATTAAGAATATTGATTACGTGAATTATAGAATATATTGTGCGCTTTATTTTGATTTTTGTTATAGGAAATATATCGTGTGATCTTTGTTATCGAATATTTGTGCTATCCTATGTGATAGATGTTACGTGTTATGTGTCCAAATTTTGTTTTTGAAAAGATAATAATATTATTTTGAGTCGTTGGACGGTAGTTTCTTGCTGGGCTTTGCAACTCATTCTTTTAATATTTCAGGTTTTGACTAAAAGTTCGAGTGGGATAGCATTCAAGTTCGAGGACTTAGAATTGGTGTAGATTAGCCGCGCTTTTGTAATAATTAAATTTTTAATAGGATTTTGAATTATTAAATTGTATTTTTTTAGTTTCAATTTAGAATTAATAGTCTGGAAGTGCGGGCTGTTATAGTTGATATCAGAGCAGGCTGTCTTTCAGAGTGTATTCGGTATGGGACTAGTACATTACCTAAGATGCATTCTTGTGGACCATATTTTAAGTTTGGCCTATGGATATTACGGAGTAGATGTATATGATTGTTGTGAATTTGGGGACCAAATTCTTTTTAAGGAGGGTAGTATGTAATATTCCGTAATTTTTAGATTAATAATAATATTAGGATATTAGAAAAAGGGATTAAATTTTGATAAAGATTAAAATTTAAAATTAAATTAGATTCATGGGCCTAAAATTTGGATTGGATTTTAATACGGATAACTTGTAGGTTAAGAATTAGGGCTTTGTAGCATTATAAATACATCACATTCGTCTTCCTCGTCTTAATTATTAAAATTCATAGGGTAAAAAGCCACAAAAGTCAGCAGTCTTGTAAAATTCGTAAAATATTATTCATAATTCAGAATTTGCTGATTCCGGATTTTTCGGAAAGATCTTTTCATTCTCTACAACTTCTGTGTTTCGTGTTTTCCAAGAAAACGTCGTTTAGATGGTAAAAAAGTCAGGATCAGAATTGGAATCTTAGAGAAGTTCGAGATTTTAGATGTTTCGTGTGTGATTGATTACTAAGGATTGATTGTGTTTTCTAACATGAATTATTTGATTTGCATGATTGAGGTAAGTAATTTTTTGTTGTTTTGTATTATTTGTTTGCCTACGTGTTTTGTAAGTAACTATTGGTTGCTCCGTATTACTTGTTTGCTTATGTGTTTCATAAGTAAATCTTTATTGCTCCGTATATATTGTGTAACGTGCCTTATAATGTGTGATTTGTTGTTCTCTGATATTTGTTTAGTTATTATAAGTATTATATTGATATATGATTAATAAGAAATTGAATTTTTGAAAATCCCAGTCTTAGTCATGTATAAGAATTAGAACCCGATCACTGGGTAGTGTGATGCATAGAACTTAGAACTAGTTTGCGCACATTCTAGAACACATCGATACCTTTTCAAGCTTTGGTTTCACTTGATGAGGGACGTAAACTAGCCCCTCATCGAATAAGAATCCGGTCACTTGGGAAGTGTGGCATAAAGTATAAGATGGCGGTCACTGGAAAAGTACGACATAAGGTATAATTTAGGACTGTGGGACTAAAGATAAGAATTTATTTTTAAGATTTATTGATTGATTAAGAATATTGATTATGTGGATTATAGAATATGTTGTGCGCTTCGTTTAGATTCTTGTCATAGGAAATATATTGTCTTTTATTTGTTATCGAATATTTGTACAATCCTATGTGATAGATGTTACGTGTTATGTGTCCAAATTGTGTTTTCAAAAAGATAATAATATTATTTTGAGCCGTTGGACGGTAGTTGCTTACTGGGCTTCGCAGCTTATTCTTTTAATAATTCAGGTTTTTACTAAAAGTTCGAGTTGGATAGCATTCAAGTTCGAGGAATTAAAATTGGAGTAGATTTAATTTTGGACTTCCGTTAGCTGCGCTTTTGTAATAGTTAAATTTATAATAGGTTTTGAATTAGTAAGTTGTATTTTTTTATGTCTCGGTTTAGAATTAATAGTCTAGAAGTGCGGGTTGTTATACTAAGTTATATTCTCAACCCTAAGGATAAGTTGTATGATAATCTAACCATATTCTGTAATTGTATTTCGTGAGTCTGTAAAAATGTTAAGTAGATTAGACTGGAGGATTTTTCTGTGAACAACCATTAAGCTAAGGAATAAACTCTGGAAGAAGATCAATCCTGATCATGCCTCAGAGAAAAGTATAGAAGTTTGGAGTTGAATAATGTTGTTATAAGAAAAATGTTCTAAGTCAGATATCGACAAGTCACAGATCAAGGAATATCGAGAAGTATGTCGAGAAGTCTAAAATAACTTGTAGAGAAGTCCCAAGGTATCGACAAGTTAATCTGCATGTAGAGAACTGAAGATATCGACAAGTCAAAAACTCAATATAGAGAACTAGAGATATCGACAAGTCAAATCCTCATGTAGAGAACTTGAGATATCGATAAGTCAAAAAGCTTATGTAGAGAACTGGAGATATCGACAAGTCATTTTACTTGTAGAGAACTGGAGACCTCGACAAGTCAAAAGCCATGTAGAGAATTTGAGATTTCGATAAGTCATTTTACTTATCGATACGTCACATCTCTACACAACAAAAGAGATATCGACAAACAACCTCATAATTCAGAATACAAACAACTTGGAGATCCAACATTATCAGTCAACAAATAATTCTATCACTTAATTAGAAAGCCTACAAATGCAGCTTGAACAATACAAGATCAATGACCAAGATGAACTGCATAAAGGAGGGTCACAAACCTGGTAGATTCTGCACAGATATGTTAACACTAGAAATAGAAATAGACAAAGTAGCTTTAGAAAATGTGTTAGTATATTTTAGTGTAAGCCATGTAAACTGTGCATATTGATCTATAAAGCATGTCACTAGACCTTTGTTTAGAAGTAACAAACAGATCTAGAAAATCTTGTATTCTCTCAAGAGAAGTAGTTGAGTGCCTATTTTCAGGAACATATATTTGTAGCAAGACAAATTTGATTTAATATAAATCAAGTGATTTTTTTATCATCTGCTTGTGTGTGTGCATTTAGTCTTTTATCTCTACAAATTCAGTCAACTATTTGGTTCCTAAAGCCAAAAGATAATTCAAATTCAAGAAAACACATTCACCCCCTCCCTCTGTGTTGCATTTCATACCTAATAAGTGGTATAAGAGCTAAATCTGAAAGTAAACAGACCAGATCTTGGAAGTATAAGTGCACATAAGATTAGCAGTATCAAGATTCCTGTCTTTGATAAAGTAAACTACACTCTGTGGAAAAAGAAGATGATGTTGTTTATCAAGATGGCTAATCCAATGTATATTAAAATTCTCAAGCATGGACCCTTTATTCCTATGATAAGGGTACCTAAATCAACAAAAGGAGACATGGTCATTCCTGTACACTTATGTCCTAAAGATCCATCTACCTATACTGAACCAGAGAAGAAGGTTGCACTTGACAGTGTCCTACAACTCGTACTCATTTAGTCTCTTGATAATGTGATGTACAACAATATTATCAACTGGAGGAGCTAAGCACGAGGCTCACTATGCTTTTGGTAAATAGGGCTAAGGAGATTTTCTTTTCTAGATTCATTATGTCAACTTTAAATCATAAAGTAGCTGACATACATTAACTAGATGGTATAGATAGAAATCAAATAGGCATTTGTAAACAAGTGTCCAAATTTCTATTTGGATCATTTAATACAAAGAATCAGGTTAAGGTTAGGCTAAGTATCACTGACTTTATGTTGGAGAAATTTAGAACATACCCTTATCCTATGCCTGACATGAGAAGCACCACAATTCCTAGTTCAGCTATGGCACATATTCCTGCGGTAGCACCAATGCAGGAACACCCACAATAGCCTACCAAAGCTGTAGCTATTTCTTCACAACCATTAGCTGGTAGTCAACCAACTGCTTCATCTTCTCAAAAGTATGGAGTTAGTAAAAAGAAGAGTAAGCAACCAACCATAGTTGTAGTTAGTGAGAGTGGTGAGGATCATACAGAAATAAAGTCACCCTTGGTCAAGAAACCAAAGAATAAAAAAAATGAGTTGACCACTCAAGTGACCACCTATGTATCTTCTCAAAAAGATACAGTTGTACAAATGGAATCGAAACAGACTCTAGTGGCACCTTCTCAACAGTGTGTCACTATTGAATCAAGCATTCTCCTAAATGCACAATATAAAGAGTCTACACCCCCTCCCGAGCACTCTCAAGAGGGTGAAAGATTTAATTTGGTTGGCACATACATAGAGGGCACATCTCTTGAAACTCCCTTATCTATTCAGTGGGAGTTGCCAACAATCACACCTGAGCTCACAAATCCTATTTCTCAAATTTCTTCTAATTTTAATGAAGGACTTGAATGTTTTTCTCAAGTCCTGCCAATATCAAGTGACACAGTTCATGAAACTATGATCACCACTCAGACATAATCTCTAGATGGTGAGAGGCTACATGCTGAGGTAAACCTTGATGACCCTTCATGTGCATAGCAGTCTTCACAGACTAATAGGTTTGAGGGTAGTACTATTGAGGGGGAGCTACTCAAATCCTCTCCAATTCAATTGGAGGTTTCTCAAGAAGAAACAACTCCCCTAAAAACTCTAGCTTAAATTTCTTTGACAATTGAAGTTTGGAGTTCAATTTCCAATGATCCAGCTATTTGGGAGGCAAGTACTGTAGCACATTCAAGTGTCAGTTCCCTACAAGAGGAATAAGGGTTTGTTAGATATATTTGATAATGTCATGGCTAATATGATTTATGTTTAGTTTTCAGATCTTACTTAAACAGGATAAATCAGTACTTACTGGAAGTCGGGACTTAAGGATATCAGTACTTATATTATCAGGAGATAATCATCAGAAGATGGATATCAGAACTTAAGTGCTGAAGGACGTTCAGATAAGGACAGTAGCTGATTAAAGGAAAGAAGATCGAGATAAACATAAGAAGATATATGCATGAAGAAGGAGTTCTATGAAGAATAGAATACTTGGAAGAAAAGATATCTGATTGATATATTTTAGGAAGCAGAATTATATTCTATATCAATTAGCGATTATCTTGTAACTGTGTAGTATATAAACACAGACATAGGGTTTACACTATAAGTGTTATCATATTCGAGAAGATTATTCAATATAACCCTAGCAGCTCTCGTGATATTTGTTCATCACTGAGAGGTAACAGTTCCATACTGTAACAGAGTTTATTATTTCAATAAAGTTTGTTTTCTGTTACTTGAGTTATTAGAGTTCGATTTGATTGTACTTTACACTGTATTCACCCCTTCTACAGTGTGTGTGACCTAACAAATGGTATCAGAGCCTATTTGTTAACGCACATACAGTTTAAGATCCAAACACAATCATGTCTGACACAGAAACTCCAACTAAGCCTACAAAAACTGAAGAACCTCCAAAGACACAAATTCAAAGTCGGTATGAGACCATCAGAGTTCCCATACTAAGACCATCTGAATATGCCATATGGAAGGTGAGGATGACCATGTTTTTGGAAGCTACAGATCCAGAATATCTTGATAGAATCAAGGAAGGACCTCACAAACTAACCACGCTCGCTGTTGCAGTTGTAGGTGAAGCAGCAAAGACTGTACCAAAGGAGAAGAGTGATTATACTGCTGAAGATATCGCATCAATTGCTAAGGATGCTAAGGTACGACACTTACTGCATAGTGCCATTAATAATGTAATGTCAAACAGGGTAATTAACTGCAAGACTGCAAAGGAGATATGGGATGCTCTGGAAACAAGGTGTCAGGGAACTGATTCAATTAAGAAGAACAGGAAGACAATACTCACTCAAGAGTATGAACACTTTGACTCAAAGGCTAATGAGTCATTGACTGATTTATATGATAGGTTTTTCAAACTCTTGAATGATCTGTCACTGGTTAATAAGGAGTATGATCTTGAAGATTCAAACCTTAAATTCCTGTTAGCTCTTCCTGAATGTTGGGATTTGAAGGCAACAACAATAAGAGACAACTACGGTCTTGATGAAACAACTCTTGATGAAATTTATGGAATGCTCAAGACTCATGAACTTGAGATGGAACAAAGAAGCAAGAGGAAAGGAGGAAAGTCAAGGACAGTTGCTCTTAAAGCTGAAGAAGAATCCCCCAAGGCAGCTACCTCAAGGAAAGACAAGGGTAAAGCTCTTTTCACAAAGTCTGATACTGAGTCATCAAGTTCTGAAAGTGATGATGACTCAGATTCTGAAAGCTTGCCTGAGACTGATGCTGATGAGGAGATGATGAAGCTGTGTGCTTTTATGGTGAAAGGGATCACAAAGATTGCATACAGGAAGTTCAGGAAGGGAAAGAAGTTTTCCAGGAAAGGCACAAGTTCTGATAAGAAGAATTTCAGAAGATCTGAGGGCAGAGGAGGAAAGTCTGATAGAGGAGATTATACCAATGTCAAATGCTATAACTGTGGTGAGAAAGGCCACATATCTCCTGATTGCAAGAAAGTGAAGGGTGACAAAGGCAAGGCTCTTGTCACAAAGAAGAAAAGCTGGACAGACACCTCAGACTCTGAAAGTGAGGAGAACTATGCTTTGATGGTAAATGCCGATAAAGCAAGTGCTGAGAGCAGTTCTGAAGCTGCTGAAACAAAGGTACCTCAGACTACTTATGCTTTTCATACTAATGATATTAATGAGTTGAGAAGATATCTTAAAACCATGTTTGTTAGTTATAGAGATCAAACTTTAACATGTGAAAGATTAACTTCTGAAAATCTTGCTTTTAAGAAAAGAAATGATTTCTTAGAAAAATAGTTAGTTATGTTCCATCAAACTCAGAAGGATAGAGATGATGCTTTTTATGTTAGGGATGAAGTGCTAAAAATGAATGAATCTCTAAAAACTGAGTTAGAAAAGGAAAGACAGATTATAATGACTTGGACTAACTCTGGCAGAACAACTCAAAATTTGCTAAGTAGTGAAAATTGGAAAGAGGGCTTAGGTTATGGAGATGATAAGAATGATAAAGGAATTGTAGAAATTAAGCCTGTTGTTAAGCAAAAGCCAAAGTTAAAACCTGTTAAGTTTGTAACTGTAAAGTCTGATAATGAGAAATCAGAAGTTAAAGAGGGATTAACTTCTGACAAACTAAAACAGGAAAAGACAGCTGAAGTAAATATAGGCTTAATGACTAAGAAGCAGCTTAAGCATAAGCTGAAAGATGTTAAGAATGTAAACAAGGTAAAATCACCTAGGAAAAATAGGAATGGAAAGGAAGGTGTAAATAAAAGCAATGATTATAAGCCTGTTCCTGAAGCTCCTAGGAAAATGTGTCATAACTATGGAAGTTCTAACCATCTGGCTTCTTTTTGCAGGAAGAATAAGAACATAAATTCCTTACCTTCAAAGTCAGGAGTTAAGAGTCAGTCTGTTAGATACAAGCCACAAAATCCTTGTTTTCATTGTGGTAGTTTATGGCATTCCATTTATACTTGTAAGGAATATCATAGTTTGTACTATGATTATTATCAAATAAAACCTTCTTTAAAGAAAGTTTCCATTGTTCCTTCTAGTGTAAATTCTGATACAAAGTCTGATATTGTAAATTCTGATAAGAAAATTGTTAACATAAACTCTGATGCTAAATCCGCTGCAAATGTTAACAAACTTGATAAGGCCAAAGGATCCAAGCAAGTCCGGGTCCTTAAAACTAATCATTAGTGGTCTTTGTGATTGCAGGGCAACAGGAAAAATATCCTAGTTCTGGACAGTGGATGTTCAGGACATATGACTGGAAATAAAGCCCTGCTATCAGACTTTGTGGAGAAAGCTGGCCCAAGTGTTTCTTATGGAGATGGCAACATTGGAAAAACATTGGGATATGGCAATATCAATCTTGGGAATGTCATCATTAAAGAAGTAGCTCTAGTCTCAGGACTTAAACACAATCTGCTGAGTATAAGTCAAATATGTTACAGAGGTTATCATGTTGATTTCTTTGAAGAACACTGTGAAGTTGTGAGTAAATCTAAAGGAAAAGTTATTCTGAAAGGATACAGGCGTGGTAACATTTATGAAGCCAAGCTTTCAACAAGTACTGATGGTTCTGCAATCTGTCTGATGAGTAGAGCATCAATTGAAGAAAGCTGGAATTGGCACAAGAAACTCTCTCATTTAAATTTTAGCAATATAAATGAACTAGTCAAGAAAGATCTTGTGAGAGGACTGCCAAAGTCAGTATTTGCTCCTGATGGCCTTTGTGATTCTTGTCAGAAGGCCAAACAAAGAAAATCCTCATTCAAGAGCAAGACTGAATCATCAATTCTTGAGCCTTATCATCTACTACCTGTTGATCTATTTGGTCCAGTGAATGTCATGTCTATTGCAAAGAAGAAATATGCCTTGGTCATAGTAGATGAGTTCACTAGATACACATGGGTGTATTTCTTGCACACAAAAAGTGAAACTACATCTATCTTGATTGATCATGTCAGACAACTGGATAAATTGGTCAAAGACTCTGTGAAAACCATAAGGAGTGATAATGGCACTGAGTTCAAGAATTTGATAATGGAAGAGTTCTGTAAAAACCATGGAATTAAGCAGGAATTCTCTGCTCCTGGAACACCACAGCAAAATGGAGTTGTTGAAAGAAAGAATAGAACTCTCATTGAAGCTGCACGTATAATGCTCGAAGAAGCAAAGCTTCCAACCTATTTCTGGGCTGAAGCTGTGCAGACTGCTTGTTTTACTCAAAATGCAACACTCATTAACAAGTAAGGAAAGACACCATATGAGATGGTGAAGAAAAAGAAGCCAAATCTGAAGTATTTTCATGTATTTGGATGCAAGTGTTTTGTTCTCAAGACTCATCCTGAACAACTATCCAAATTTGATCTAAAAGCTGATGAAGGAATCTTTGTTGGATATCCACTTTCCACAAAAGCCTTCAGAGTCTATAATCTGAGAACAAGAGTGGTCATGGAATCTATCAATGTCTCTTTTGATGACAAGAAGATTACTGAACTTGAAGATTTTATTGATCATGATCAGCTGAGATTTGCAAATGAAGACTCAAATTCTGATACTGAAAATCCTGACAATCTAAGTCCTGATAATATAAACTCTGATGGATTAAACTCTGATGTTATTGAAACTGTGGTAACTACGCCAAAGGAAGATGCATCTATGCAGGGGGAGCATACTCAAGATCTTACCACATCTCAAGAAGCATCTGAACATACATCTGGCTCTTCAAGTTCTGATTCGTCAAGTTCTGATAAGCCAAGTTCTGATAGTACTGAAAATCTAAATTCTGAAGAATCCAACTCAGAGAGCATAGTTTCAGGGGGAGCATCAGAAAATGAAAATGAAGACAACATGGATCATGGGGGAGCATCCAGTTAAGAGAACACCTTCCATATGCAAGGAAGTGGACTAAATCACATACACCTGATTTGATAATTGGAAATCCTGATGCAGGTGTCAGAACTAGAACAGGTACTTCAAATGAATGTCTTTACAATTCTTTTCTTTCTCAGACTGAGCCAAATAAAGTGGGAGAAGCTCTTCAAGATGCTGATTGGGTGCAAGTAATGCAGGAAGAGTTAAATGAATTTGAAAGAAACAAAGTCTGGACCCTAGTGCCAAGACCAAAGAATAGATCTGTTGTTGGTACAAAGTGGGTATTCAGAAACAAAACTGACAGTGATGGCATAATTACAAGAAATAAGGCAAGACTGGTTGCAAAAGGATATTCTCAACATGAGGGAATTGATTATGATGAAACATTTGCACCAGTTGCTAGGTTAGAAGTCATAAGGATATTTTTGGCTTATGCTGCTCACAAAAAATTTACTGTCTTTCAAATGGATGTGAAAAGTGCTTTTCTCAATGGAGAATTGGAGGAGGAAGTATATGTTGAACAACCTCCAGGCTTTGTAGATTCCAAATATCCAGATTATGTCTACAGGCTAGATAAAGCACTTTATGGACTTAAGCAAGCTCCTAGAGCATGGTATGAGACTTTAGCTCAGTTTTTTCTGGAAAGTGGATTTAACAGAGGAACAATAGACAAAACACTGTTCTACCTCAACCATGGAAAGGACTTACTTCTGGTCCAGATCTATGTTGTTGATATCATTTTTGGATCTACAAATGACAGACTTTGCAAAAAGTTTGCCAAACTGATGTAGTCAAGGTATCAGATGAGTATGATGGGGGAACTTAGCTATTTTATGGGGCTTCAAGTCAAGCAGAATGAAGAAGGCACTTTTATTTGTCAAACTAAGTACACCAGAAACTTGCTGAAGAAATTTGGAATGCAGGATTGTTCAAGTGCATCCACTCTCATGGCCACTGCAACAAAACTGGATAAGGATACTGGTAAATCAGTAGATATTACTGATTATAGAGGTATGATTGGCTCTCTACTCTATCTAACTGCTAGTAGACCTGATATCATGTATGCTACCTGTCTTTGTGCAAGATTTCAAGAAGATCCAAGAGAACCTCACTTAACATCTGTGAAAAGAATTTTCAATTATCTTAAAGGAACAGCTGATCTGGGATTGTGGTATCCCAGAGAATCAGATTTTAAACTAATAGGTTACTCAGATGCATATTTTGCAGGTTGCAAAATTGACAGGAAAAACATAAGTGGAAGCTGCCAATTTCTTGGAGGCAGATTGGTTTCTTGGTTTAGCAAAAAACAAAAGTCAATTTCCACATCAACTGCAGAAGCAGAGTATATTGCTGCAGGAAGCTGTTGTACATAGATTCTTTGGATGAAGAATCAGTTACTGGATTATGGGTTAACATATTTCAAAATCCCTATTTACTGTGATAATCAAAGTGCTATTGCTATGACAGGTAATCTAGTTCAACACTCTATGATAAAGCACATCAGCATCAGGTACCACTTCATCAGGGAACATGTGGATGAAGGTACAGTGGAATTGCACTTTGTTCCAACAGATCAATAACTAGCAGATATCTTCACAAAACCATTGTGTGAAGCTACTTTTACAAGATTGATAAATGAACTTGGAATGGTTTCAGGTTCTTTCTCTAAATCTGCTTAGTTTTGTTCTGATGCATCAGACTTTATGATCAGTATTTACAGAATTTACTCTCTTTGTGTATTCTGTGATTAATTGAAAAATGTGCTTAAGTACTGACTGTTGTCTGACATATGTTTCTAAACTCTAAAAATGATATGTCTGTTTATGTAACTATTCAATCCTATGAGGATAACTGTGCTAGATGATGACCTAGTAGTCTTCAATAAACAAGGGATCCCATGTTAGAAGTAATTATTTCTGTGGAAATTCATTGACACAAGCAAATTATGATATTGAGCTTAGTTGAGTTTACTTTGTCTATCTTATTACTAAGTCACAAACTAGAATATTGCTTCTCATCTGTTGAAATCTGATGCTAGTATATCTGTTTGGATGTACTAAGTGCTGATAAACCTCACTTATCAAAAGAAAAAGAAAAAGAATCAAGGATTAAAATTCAGGTACTCCTTTGAGATCTAGAGTACAAATGTGGAAGGAACGACCCAAGTGCATTGCTGGTATTAAGTAAATATGCATCAGAAAAGCAAAATATTTTCTTGGTGACTTTTCACACTCTATGATTACTGGAGAAATACTCTGATAATAGCATAAATTCTGATAAGCAGTCGTGACTCACTTACACTGAGAAGCCACTGTAAAATGGAATTTAAAAAGATGCACAAAATTAGCATAAAATAGTTGAAGTGGACTCCAGCATGATTCAACTGCAGGCTTCAGAATAATGACAGATTTTCAGTAAAGTTTTAGTTATGCCTTATTTCTAAGATGTACTGAAGTGAATCAGACTTTACTCTTTGTCTGATATTTAGCTTAATGCACACACTAAACACTCCATATGAATGATAAAAATTACTATGGTGATCTATGTTGTTTTAGATGAACAATTATTGTGTCACATTGCACAAATTCTGAGGACAAGTTCTGATTGCACGTTCTGATGATTAAGTTCTGAAGAATCTATATCAGAATTTGTGTGAGGACTTACTAAGATAGGCATTCATTTTTCGAGTTAAGAAATCATATTCTGATGACCGTTAAGTTCTGATATAAGTCTAAGTTCTGATATTAAATTCTGATTCTTTACTTGACTTATTTGTGGATAAAATTTAAAAACAGTCTCAGTTTCAACCAGAATATGTTGAAGTGGAAGATTAACAGTCACTATATTTAGGGATAGTGATACTCGTACATGCACAGTCAATTTTTACTTGCTACTTGTGCGCATTAAACCATGTTTTACCTTTCCAATGACTGTTTTTCTTTTTCCAAGTCTGGGGAGACGAGGTAGAATTAATTCTACCTGTCAGCATTAAATTTATTTGCGTCTCCTGGCATTCTCTTTCCTATATAAACAACCACTTCACATCAGTCTTCCCATCAAATCTTTTATCACAAACTCACCTTCATAATCCTTATATCAAAAACACCATGGTCAATTACAATATGTTTTTGAACTATGAAACATTCAACATGGAGCTGAGCTGTGCCGATTGGCAGCAGGAATGGCACGTCACTGCCATTCCTGATGAGATATGGGACTCCGTTCCCCAGGAGGTACTTACCCACCTCTTGTTCTTCTACATGGACTACCATCGCCATCTGGAGCGATTGGAGGAGGAAAGGCTGGAAGCTCTCCGCCAGCAAGAGCGAATCATACGACTCGCTATTCTATTTGTCGAGAGTAGGAAGAAGAAATGATTTATTTTCTTCTTCCTGTTTTTCTTCATCATCAGCCTTGCCCTACTTCTTGAGCTAGGACAAAGGCTGTTGACGTTAGGTTTAGCAGCTTAGGGCAATCTTGTAAAAGTTCTGATGTAATTTAAATTTCATGAATGTATTCTCTTGATATATTAATGAAATTTGTTTTTTTTCAAGATCTTGTCTCTGAGACATTTTGTAACGCATTGATAAATCCTGATAAATATTCATATTCTGTTGACCATATAAATTTTGTTAAGTTCTGATTTTACTTTATCAGTACTTGCTCATCTGATTTATTTTGGTCATTTTCACTCGAATTTTTTTTCCAGAATATTGGTGTTGCAGTGAAAAAAATTGAATAAGTGGGAACAGTTTCAATTTTGAATTAAAACTGATTCACCTTGATTAATGGAATAACTGGGTAAATGGAACGGTTTTTCCTTGAAAAACTGTGAGTGGGTAAGTAATGATTACTGTTTTCTCGTGCCCATTAACTATCCGTTATTACTGCATGTCTGACAGGTGTCCATCGGTTACATTTTTTTTCAAAAGTATAAGTAAGACAGAGAGAGGATTTTCTAATCTTTTATTCACTTTTATACTTTTTCTCTCTATTTGCTTTTACTCTCTTTCTTCTTCTAACGTTGGTTTTTCATATAGACATTCTATCAAACACCTAACAGGCACTTATAAATCTCGATTAATTTCATGGCACCTAAGGATTTAATCATTGATGGAGCTAAATTTGTTCCAAACAACTATGCTGCGATTCTTGATAATGCTGAAGCTCCGTCTGAGTTGCATTTTGTGCAAGATCTTCTTGCACACAGTGAAATCGGGTATGCATTGACCCAACCTTCAGTCTTCTCAAGCCAACAAGTTCTGACATTTTGGAGGACTGGAAACTTTGATAATGGTGGTCAAAATGGTACTCCTAGTATTATTTTCGAAGCGGGTGATTCTACATATGTCGTCACTCCTGGTACAATACACAAGGCTCTACATCTACCAGAAGGATGTATTTTTTTAACTCCAGAGGAATCAGCTCTTCAGGAGTTAATGGCCAGTTTGGGGTATGAGCAGAGTTTGGAAAAACTTGGGCAGTTGAAACGGGCTCATATCAGGAGGGAATGGAGCTTCTTCTTTGACTGCATCACTAAAGCTTTTAGGAACAAGTGTTCAAATTTTGATGCCATCCCTATAATGAGTCAGCACATCGGGTATGCCATTATTAACCAAACTCATTTTAATTTTGCAACTGCTGTAGTAGGTTTTATTGGGGATAGGATGACAGAGGATATGAATGTTGTCTACTTTGCTAGATTCTGTCAACTTATATATACTTTTTGTACTGATGAACCTCGACTAGCCAGTACCTTAACTCCACCTTTCAAAGTTGCAAAATGTTACTTTAATGACCTGGTAAATGCTGACACTATGAAACAAGTGGTTAGACCTTTACAGATTCCTCAGTCTGTAAAACAGATCTTCGTAAATGCTGATCCTGAATCCTATAGATCTGTTTATCCTGATGTTCAACCAACAACCACCTCCCAAACACCACAACAACCATCAGAACATACCACTCATACTACTCAACCAACCCTCAGGCAATATCTCAAATCATATCTCTACACTTCACAGACAGTTCAACCCTCATCCTCAGCACCTACTGTGAAGCCTTCATCTTCCAAGCCTAAGAGGACAAAGACTGTTCCTCACACATCTCAAAAGAGAAGGAGGATTGCTTTGAGAGATGAGTCAAACAGTGAGGAACAGGTTTCTACATCAGAACCTATTGTCAAAGAAGCTGAGAAAGTTTCTTCTCAGAAGGATTATGGAATTGGGGGATCTAAGCTTCTCAAAAGGCTTAGAAGAATGACTGTTGCTGAAACTCCCGAGGAATCCATATCTTCAAAGAGATACAAGAAACAGAGGGCAAAAAGGCCAGTTTCAGATGATGAAGAAGCAGCAGCTAAGGAAGGAGATCAGGAATCTCTGATCTCACAAGAAAAGGAATCTGCTACAGTCACTACTTCTCCATCAACTCCAACTCAGGAAGCTGTTACTGAAAAGGCCAACACACCATCTGTGTCTCCTGTTCAAAAGTCTGTATCTCCTGTTAATACAGGCACAAGTGCTGATATTGATATCCAGACCTTGGTTATGCCTGAAGTAATTTTCTTAGAAGCTCCAACAGCAACTAATCCATCAACAACACCTGTTACTGATGCTGCTCAAACTCCAGAATTATCTACTACACCTTCTCTGCATCTAGATGCTGATGATCAGAATATAGGTGAGCATCAGGATATGGCTGTTGATCAGAACTTGGAACCAGATCAGCAATTAGAGGATGCTGTTGAAGCCTCCATTGCTACTCACACTGTTGTTTTATCAGAAGATACTGATTCTGTAAGTTCTGATGCTGCAAATGCTGGAGATACTGGTGATGCTGCTCCAAATGCAGATGCTGATGAAGCAGGTCCTTCAGGATATGCCCTCAACAAACTGTTCTTAAAACTGAACTTGTTAAGAAGTTTGTTACAAGAGAAGCACCAGTGCATTGGAGTGAAACTCCTGCAGGATAGGAGTGGACTAAGGAATGGAACTCAGTCACCTGTGCTCCATCTGCACAGAATCTGGCTGAGCACTTGACAAAAGCTGATGAAATGTTAAATACTGATGATTTCAAAACACAGCTTAGAGTCACTGCATTGAGTACTAAACATTTACAAGGTCTCCATTCAACTACTCATGCAGAGTTACATCTCTTAAGGGAAGAACTAATGAAGCAAGAACAAGTTCAAAAGATTGATAAGAAAAAGTTCTTCCAACCTACCTTTGACAGGATTGCTTATATTGAGAAGACTCAAGAGACTCAACAAGCTCAGATTGATGATATTCTGAAAAATCAAGCTTCTCAGCAATCTCAACTTAATGAAATCCAAGCCTCAGTGGAATTGCTTGTCTCTCTTCTATTACCTGCTGATGCCAAAAAGGGGGAGAAAGTAATTAAGTCCAAATGCAAGACTGGTAAGACACTGAAAGGGAAGGATGATGAAAAGGATGATCAAGGAAACTCGGGAATGGGTAGAGGTCATAGTCAAGGTAGAGGTTTCTCATCAAGAAAAGCTGAAATCACAAGTCACAGGACAAGTTCTGATACTGGGAAAAGAATTAGTTCTGCTACTGGTAAAAGGATAAGTTCTGATGAACTTTTAGATCTTGATGAAGAAATGTCAAGACAGTTATTTCTTCAGGAAAATCCAGGAATGGACTTGGAGAGTTTAATGGAAGAAGAAGCCAGACTTAAATCAGAGAAAGTCACATCTAAATCTGAAGCTTCTGGTAAAAAGACACTTCCAAAACTCAAAGGCATTGTGATAAAAGAAAGGACAAATACTAAAGCAACATTGGCTAAATCACAACTACAGATAGATCCAAGATCAAAGGGTAAAGAAAAGGTTGGTGAACCTATCAAGGTTTATGTGCCTCCTGAGAATGAAGAAATCACTGATGAAAAGGATGATCTTGCTCTGACTTCAAGAAAAGTTCTTAAAACAACCTCTGACATGGCTCAAGTTGTTCAGAGTCAAGAGACTATAAGTTCTGATATTTTGAAGAAGCAAATAACCTCTGACACAGCTCAAGTTAACTTGATATCAGAAGATAGATCAAAGAAACTCCTACCAGGATTCACTAAAGAAAAACAGACTCAACCTTTGAAGACTGCTGCAAGTGGTTTTAAAGCAAGAGTAGTTACTGGAAAGGAAGCAAGAGATAAAACTGGATTGGGAAGTGCTGATGAAAGAAGAATACAGAACACTACCAATGATCCAACTTCCTTGAGTGAACCAGGTATTGGAGCAACTCCTGAGAGATTGAATCAACTGGAATCTGTACAAATGGTTTACCATACCTACTTGAAAGAACACATCTTGTTGTACTTCATGACAGATTGTAGGGTTTATCATATAAGGCAAAATGCCATTCTATTGAAGTATTTTGAAGAATTGGAGCATGTATTATTCTTACTTCAAGTGAATGACAGATTGACAGGAAGTGCTGCAAACTATTTGAAGGATCAGATTCAGAGACAGAAAAGGCTTTATTCTGTTAAGTCTGATAGCACATATGTTCCAAAGTACAGAGATCACAAGGGTGATATAGTTGAAATGAAGCCCAACACTGCTAAGATTATAACTACCTTTCTGGGTTACAGGGCTGTGGAATTCAATCTTGAGTCTGATAAGGCATATTTGATCAGACTGGATCAGGATATAAGAAAAGCTAAGATTAATGATCTCAGGGCTGCAATCTTTCAAATTGGTGAAGATACTGCAGAGCTTAAAGATGCTAAAAGGAGGATGATTGATGAACTTAGATATGCTGAGAAATGTTTGTTAAAGAACTATCTCAGAACAACTCCTGACATCAGAGAGATCAGAAGATAAAGCCAAGTCAAGATCTACAACTGATTAAATTCTGATATTTGTATAGATGAAGCTGTTATCAGAAGTTAAATATTGGTAAAGCTTTAAGGACTGTAAGTTGTAGTTATCTAGTCTAATTCTCATGCATTTGTACTTAATGTTTTTGACATCATCAAATATCTATTAAACTTGTATATTATGCTAATTTACAAGTTGGGGGAGATTGTTAGATATATTTGATAATGTCATGGCTAATATGATTTATGTTTAGTTTTCAGATCTTACTTAAACAGGATAAATCAGTACTTACTGGAAGTCAGGACTTAAGGATATCAGTACTTATATTATCAGGAGATAATCATCAGAAGATGGATATCAGAACTTAAGTGCTGAAGGACGTTCAGATAAGGACAGTAGCTGATTAAAGGAAAGAAGATCGAGATAAATATAAGAAGAGATATGCATGAAGAAGGAGTTCTATGAAGAATAGAATACTTGGAAGAAAAGATATCTGATTGATATATTTTAGGAAGCAGAATTATATTCCATATCAATTAGCGATTATCTTGTAACTGTGTAGTATATAAACACAGACATAGGGTTTACACTATAAGTGTTATCATATTCGAGAAGATTATTCAATATAACCCTAGAAGCTCTCGTGATATTTGTTCATCACTGAGAGGTAACAGTTCCATACTGTAACAGAGTTTATTGTTTCAATAAAGTTTGTTTTCTGTTACTTGAGTTATTAGAGTTCGATTTGATTGTACTTTACACTGTATTCACCCCCTCTACAGTGTGTGTGACCTAACAGGGTTTGAGGCCATGGTACTTGACAGTAACTTGGTCAACTCCCCTCCAATTCCAATGAAGTTTCACTTACAAAGTGAACAACAAACTATCAAAATCACATTTTCTACTGTGAGTTGAACTGTGACTACAGTCACAGGTACCACCCTACCATCCACCTCAATACAAACCTCACCAGATCCCAACCAATCCTCCACTTCAACACAACCCTCACACCTCATCTACTAATGGCTGCAAGATGCTCAAGCTAAACCAATAACCATGACTGACCTACTAGTAGACCAGCTTGAAGACCTTGCCAATATCACCCAATAGCTCTTCACAACTGATATGTCTAATCAAGACTATCGGGAGATTTTGCTGTCATATAAAGAAGATGTTGAAGATCACCAGTCCAAAACTGCAGATGAAGCTGAACAAGATGGGAATGTAGATGCCTGGTTGTCCAAATACTTTAGCATAGACATGAATGAGGCCTTGGAAAGATTCAGGGAAGACTATGTCACTATTTTGGGAAGCAATGTCAAGGTCCTCGCTCCACAAGAGGTGTATGATACCATCACAGAAGTCTATGAAGTACAGTTGAAAGCCTTTCATTTTATTGGAAAAGCATTGGAGAAGACTCTGGATGGTCATCAAGAAAAGGCTAAGAAGTTGGTGAGTGACAGAATTGACGAGTTGGTGCCATCTCAAACTGAAATAAAAAACAAATTCAACAAATTTGGTGATAAAATGGCAACCTTCAATTTGATTGGTGTTGAGACAAGCATTAAAAATCCCAATAATTCATTTATGGCCTTGCATGAGGTTATTCAACATCAAATATCAAGCAACAATGACACAAAAGTCAAGTTAAAATAACTCTACAAGGCCAGATATGAACCTTCAGCTTTGATAATGGAGGAAATTTAAAATATGGTGCATAACACTTTTGGTGCATTTCTCTCCACAAGCTCCCAATCTTCTCCCTCTACATCCTCATCTCTTCAAGTCCAAGCTCTACAATAGCAAATCACAGAACTACAAGCCTCAAATGCTTCTCTTAGTGCTCAAGTTTCTCAACTCACTTCATTAGTCCAAAGTCAACAACAGGACATCAAGTCCCTCATAGGCTCTCAAAAATACTTTCAAATGCAGACCGGTGTCTCTAGGAGCTATTATGGGTACTTTGAATGTTCCACTTCTTGAAAACACCATAGATGGTAAGGGCCCATATCCCTCAATACTCAACCTTGCCTGCTACCAAGCCTAAGGGGGAGATGATGGAGCCCAAGCTAAAATCGATCCAATCAAGTCAAAGTGAAGATGCCATTGGTTTTGAAAGACTCAAGATGGCAGCTGAAGGCATTTTCCTTGATAAGGAATTTGCTAAATTTCTAGAAGCCCTGAGAGTCTCCCTCAATTTCAACCACTTCACATACAAGAAGGCTATGAACAAGAATATAAATTTCCTGGAGTGGTGCTTGTGACCAGAAATAATTTTAGAGAAAAGAAAGTTATTATGAATGTAAATGACTCTGATATTGACAGATGCATGCAGGTGTCCCTATTTTTTCTGCAATCAAAAAGGGCATCTGAACTGGATGTATTCATCGACAAAGTAAAGGTGATGAGTCCGTAGGACACTTTTTTGCTTAATGAGCTTAAAAATGGTCAAATATGTGTTTTTCCTGAAGCCTACCTACAACCAAGAAAAAGAGTTGCCTACATCTGCCCCAACACCAGAAAATGCAAACACTTGCAACTACAAAAATACTATGTCATGGGTAACAATAAACTGATGATGACAATTAAAACTGAGTTGAAGACAAAGAAGGGCAAGACTCATGAAGATGTGGAGATAATCAAGATCTTTGCTCGATATCTGAAGAATGCAAATACTATGCTACCAAGGACACAAATAAATAAAAAAGATGATGACTTGGATGATGATGAGCAAAAGAAAGCTAGGCATAAATATTTTAGCTCAAATCCAAGTCAATCAAGCAAAGGTAGTGGGAGTAATACGGATGATAAATCTAGAAAAGATGAAAAGAAGAAGGGGGAGGATGACAGTAAGAAGAAGAAGAAGGAGGAGGAGGAGGAGGAGATGAAAGACATACACAAAAAACACCTTTAACCCATATATTCAAAACCTTTCCAATCTCAACTCAAAAACCTAGACAAACACTATCTCAAAATATCCAAACCTCAAAGCACAAGTACTTGTATAAACCTACTGTAAATACTCTACTTAAAATTTCTATCAAAGCAAACTACACTTCCTTAAAGAAACTCTCCAAACCAGCTTCATTCAAACCTCCAACCAAAACTCATTTTAAGTATGCAGGGAGAAAACCAAAAATGATTTAAGTTGAAGTTGATGCAATATAGGATTGTTTTAATCAAAGTAACTTTCTACCTATCTCAGAAGACATAACAAATAAGGACTTCCATAAACAGCTAGCTGAAGATATAGTTAAAGCATGTGTTGTATTTTTGGGAGAAGTCGGAATTTCCTTCAAGGATGGCAACTTTAAATTGTTGAACAAAAAAGTTATTGAGAACTACTAAACTGCAGAACTAGAAAGGGTGATTAGTTTGATGAAAACAAGGGATTCCTTTACAAGACCGAGAAAAATAGAGTTAGCTGAGAGGGTGAAAGAGAGAGAGAAATGAAAGACATGCTAGGAAAAAAGCTGAGAGAGAATAAAGTGAAAGGAAATATGCTCAGGAAATTGAGATGTTTGAGCAAAGGTCAAATGAACTAAAAGCTAAGGGATTGAGCATTGTGTCCCCAAATGGTGTGTTTCTGTACATCAAGACTCACAAGCTATCAAGGTACAAGATAAATCATCTTGACAGTTACTCCTTAAATGAATGGATCAAGATGATAGAAGCTATAAGAGGAACTGAGATTATTGAAGAACTTGAGTGCCTAGTCAAACTCAAAGATCTAATTAGAGAACAACCAGGCTATTGGAAATGCAGATGATCGTGTAATTCAATTCTGTATGTAACCGCAAGAATGTATGAAAATGGCACTTTGTAATTTTTTCAGTCTTATTTTCTTTAATTTTAGCTTGGGGTTAGTCTTGTTATCAGCTCCGAATTTGTGACAAGTAATCTTCTCACAAATTGAGGGCGATTGTTGTGCAAGATATGCCTGTACATAACAGGACTAAGTCATATTGACTACCCTAAGGATAAGTTGTATGATAATCTAATTGTATTCTGTAATTGTATTTCTCGAGTCTGTAAAAATGTTAAGCAGATTAGACTAGAGGATCTTTCCGTGAACAACCATCAAGCTAAGGAATAAACTCTGGAAGAAGATCAATTCTGATCATGCCTCAGAGAAAAATATAGAAGCTTGGAGTTGAATAATGTTGTTCCAGGAAAAATGTTCTAAGTCAGATATCGACAAGTCACATATCAAGGAATATCGAGAAGCCTAAAATGACTTGTAGAGAAGTCCCAAGAGATATCGACAAGTTAATCTGCATGTAGAGAATTGAAGATATCGACAAGTCAAAAAGTCCATGTAGAGAACTAGAGATAGCGACAACTAAATTTTTCATGTAAAGAATTGGAGATATCGACAAGTCAAAAAGCTTATGTAGAGAAATGGAGATATCAAAAAGTCATTCTACTTGTAGAGAACTGGAGACCTCGACGTGTCATAAGCCATGTAGAGAACATGAGATATTGATAAGTCAATTTACTTATTGATATGTGACATCTCTGCACAACAAAAGAGATCTCGACAAATAAACTCATAATTCAGAATTTAGACAACTTGAAGATCCAAGACAATCAATCAACAAACAGTTCTATCACTGAATTAGAAAGCCTACAAATGCAGCTTGAAGAATACAAGAATAATGGCCAAGATGAACTGAATAAAGGAGGGTCACAAACCTAATAGATTATGCACAGATATGCTAACACTAAAAATTGAATAGACAAAGTAGTTTTAGAAAATGTGTTAGTCTATTTTAGTGAAAGACATGTAAATTGTGCATGTTGAGCTATAAAGCATGTCACGGGTCCTTTGATTAGAAGTAACAAACAGATCTAGAAAATCTTATATTCTCTCAAGAAAAGTAGCTGCGATCTTATTTTCAAGAACACAAATTTATTGCAAGACAAATTTGATTTAATATAAATTAAGTGAGTTTTTAATAATCTGCTTAGGTGTTTGCATTTAGTCTTTTATCTCTACAAATTCATACAACTGTTTTGTTCCTAAAGCTAAAAGATAATTCAAATTCAAGAAAATACATTCACCCCCCTTGTGTTGCATTTTATACCTAACATATACTAATAAGTATGTGGTCATGGATTAGTTATAAATGTGGTCAGGGGTTAGATATAAACTAATCATAAAAATAATACGTAATTTCAAAAGCACCTTCAATTTTGAGAGAATCTATAAGTGATGCCAAAAAAGGATGTATGAATGTAAACAAAGTTATAAAGATAAAGCGTCTTATGTTAATATTTTTGGATTGAGACATATGAAAATGTCAAGATATTTCAGAAAGTTTATAAACAAAAATATGACATGATTTTTTATGTGAACAGGCAACTTTCAGTGCACATAAACAAGTTTTACAAGATGAATGAGAGTGAACACGATATTGATCATTGCAACAAAGAGTTATTATTAAACAATGAATTCGTTGTGGCTAAAATGAGCGTTTCAAAATTATGCATTTTACATGAATATTGAACATCATACTAAATTCACATTACATGGTTACAAAAACTTTAAAGTTCAATAGCACAAACAAAAATGTATCTCAAATTTCCCAAACTTTGGATGTGAATCATGATTTAATAGATAATCGAAAATAATTCCAATTATACTTTAGAGAGCTCAACTTAGTTCAAAAAAATAAAAATCAAGAGATACAAAAAAATGAGTGACAGAGAATAGATACGTTTTTCAGAAGAATCGCCAAAAAAATGAATTTTCTTTTAGAAGTTGTTTCAAAAGTTGTTTGTAATGAGAGTACTGAATAAGAATAGGGTAAACACCAAGAACAAGAACAAAGCATACAGAATAAAACAAAGTTGTTATGGTAATTGAGTGCAATTTTGACCATTCTGCCATAAATATTGATGAACGGTGAATTGTCTTGGGTGCAACCCAACACATTATAAAAATTAAGACGAATTTAATCAAATCTTAAGGTTTTAATAATGGATAACAAATATTTTTTATGAAATATAACGCTTGCTTGAATGTGGTGGAGATTAAAGTCATACATAAAGAATCAAGCAAAAATAAAAGATAAAATTGATTAATGATTGAAAGTTAACTCGAACTATTGATAGCTGCCAGAAATGTCATTAAATTATTGAAAATAAGGATATTTAGAAGTAGCGTACAATGTTTATGCTTAAGAGTTTCTTACAATCATCAATTTAATATTAATAATATTATATCGAATTGTAATCAGACCAACGAACAATTTATAATAATGCATATATAAATAATTATATGGATTATAATGTGGTATGTGCTTTGCACGAGCATTCATGCAGTGTATATCAATGCATCAAAGTATAAAATACAAATATTGTTTAAGCAATACTTTAAAATTATATTTTGAGTCTTTAATAATGAACGTACTCTAAATATGATTACATTTTTATTCTTTTTAATATATGTATACATGTGTGCCTGTGTATATACATATATACATATATATAATATATTTAAATGTTAAATGTGTGTAAATCAGTTATAACACATTTATTTTGACATAAGTATGCGTAGTAAAGTCATTAATATTATGTGTTGTTAACAGTCAATAATAAAGTAATAATATATATGTGTGTCTGTGTGTAACTATTAATAATTAATGAGATAGACATAATTAATATATGATTTTAAATTTGATATTTATTAATATATATTAATGAAGGGTAATTCAATAATTTTAATAGAATAAATTATCTCACAAACCCCCTAGTTGCTATATTGTATATATAATAGATGGATAATAGATGATATTTAAATAATATATATGTAATATTACAGATTGTGTATCGTTTACTGTATAATTTATTTTTCAGGATACACAAATTTTGATTACTCTACAAACTACTCTTTATATTGATTTACATGTGTATTCTGAAAATGTCATTCTAAATTAATTGATAAATTCATTCACCCTTACATTAACAATAATTTTCATATATGAAAACTCATATTAATCTTTTTTTATGTATAGTTTTAGTAGAATGATGATAATTGTCACAATCTTATCGCAATTCTTTGTACCGTTACCAATTAAAAATATCTTATATTTTTCGTGCTTAATTTCATTAACAATAATAGTATCTTATTGTTGAATATAATTAATCTATTAAATATAGACGCTCAAAATAATAAATTTTAAACGTCGTTATAATAGCTGAAGTATCTAATGCATGTATATTAAATTAGATATAATTAATACATGCGTATAAAATATAAAAATCATAACATTTAATAATGAATGGGAAAAAAGTAATTATAATATAATTATATTGTCTCACAAACCCCTATCTCTATTATATATATAATAGATGACATTTAAATTAGATATATGTAATTTACGGATTACGTATCATCCGTTGTATAATTTATTTTTCAGGATACACAAATTATGATTACTTTATAGACTACTCTTTATATTAATTTGCATGTGTATTCTGAAAATATCGTTCTAAATTAATTGATAAATTCATTCACCGTTATATTAACAATCGTTGTCATAGTATTTACGAAAACTCCGATTAATCTTTGTTTACGTATAATTTTAGTAGAATGATATTAACTGTCACTTTCTTATCATAATCCTCGGTATCGTTACCAATTAAGAATATCTTATATTTTTCATGCTTAAGTTCATTAACACTAATTGTTATTCCCAAACAATCTAACAAAGAATTACAGAAGGGGGGGTTGAATGTAATTCTGGTTTCTTTTGATTTTAAGAACTGTTCTATCTTAAATATATAGCTGTGTCTGATTTAGCTAAGGTGTAGAATGAAGATATTGAAGAAATCAAACACAAAGTAATTAAATACAAGTATTTAAAAACTTTCTGGTGGATTGAATTTTTCCACCAGAGATATATATAAAATCGAGAACTCTGTGATGCAAGGTTTGAACACAGCTGCTTACAAGTAGAACTTAAAAGAACAGAGAAATTCTTTACAGATACAGGTCTATCTATTTCTCTTGTAAATTGCTTAATGACTCGATTCTTTTCTACTTGCTACATTTGGTTTATATATCACAAAGTCATATGATAAAAAGACAAACAAATAAGACAAAATGTTTCTTAGTATAATTACATGCTTCTTCATTTCTCTATCCAGCATCTTTGAATATCTTCAAATTAGCATGGAAATAGAAATGCTTCTTTGTTCTCTAAAACCTGTAAGTAGGCTACCACATTCTATTTGCATCTAATCATCCCATATGACTGTCAAGTCACTATCAACTGCTATTTGAATTTAAACATCCATTGAAACTTCATTGGATCATCCGTTGAAACTGTGTTGAATCATCCGCCAAAGTTTCACTGGATCATCCGTTGAATGTGACTTGGGTCATCCGTCGAAGCCTTATAGAAACATCCGTTGAAAGTCTTCCATAGCAGTTAACTCTATTTCAGTTATGCAAAATTACAAGGCATTTAATATTTACAATTAGCCAACCTATTTTGCATATCGCACTAGTAGTCAACATCACTTTGAATATCCTACAACTTCTAGATCTTTAAGGCATTGTAGAATGCAGAAATGTGTTACAAGACTTATTGATACATAAGCTACTCTCTCAACGGATGTTAAAGTGATCATCCGTTGAAAGCTCCAAAATACACTAAATTGAATTTACTAAGGTGTTTTATTTAACTTATCATCAAGTACACAACATATTCCTAACAATCTCCCCCAATTTATGTCTATTGGAATTGTAGGCATAAATTAAGAGAAACTTTATGATAACAAAACACCTTATAAATACAGACTGATTTATAGTAGATAAAATTAACAAGTGCTGCAATTTATTGACAATTATGTAGATGAAGGTTTACAGAGAATCTTACAAGCCATTTTCAAGGTGCTACTCTAGACTGAGCAGATTTAATTTATTTCCTTGATTGTCTGAACTTCTTTCCCAATTTCTCATTATTTTCTTCAATCTAGTGTTGAAGTTGCCTGTAGAATTCAAATTCATCTTCATCTATCTGATTCAGCATTTATTGCATCTCCATGAGAGTTTCATTACTTGAAATTTTTAGCTGATCTTCTAATATGAAGAATCTTCTGGTACATTTCTCATCCTTGAACTCCATCAACCAGTATGGCCTCAACTGCACTCTATTTCCTGTGTATGGAATTGTTAAGACTCTTGGGAGTGCATTTGGGCCTCTACATCTATTTCTTATCTCCTCAATTTTTGCAGTACCATATTTTTGGCAACAATGTTGAATCCAAAGTTCTTCTTTATTGAGGAGAAAATCTTTACCAGAACATAATAGGCTTCATTGAGAATTTTGTGAAGAGGACAAGTTAACTTTCTTCCACCCTTAAACCTGAAGACCAATCTCTCTGGAAGATGCTTGTAAGCATCAATAACTCTTACTTCTTCTAGCTTATCCAGATTGAGATTTATGTCTAAAAATTCCTTGATGTCATAGATAAAGAGTTGATCTCCCTTGTTGACAGTTGGTTTGGGTTTGGCTAAGGCTTTGGATTGAAGCTTGACAGGTTTGGCCTTTTTTATTTCTCTGGACTTTCTTTTCTTTGGTTTGGTTAGGATTGGGATGTTTAGATCAGGAAGTAGTAGGCTTTGCCAATCTACAGGTTCATCTTTAGGAATTATGGGTTCACCATGGATATTCATGTCAGAATAAATCTTGAATTCAGCCTGCTCTATTGTGGGCATGGCTGGTTGACTTGAGGTGGTCGATTGAGTTGGCATGTAATCTTCCTTATCTTCATCAAAGTCCAGCTTCCTCTTTGGTCTGAATTTCAGTCTTGGTTTCTTTGTCTGCTTTAGTTCTTCTTGCTTTTCTTCAATCAGAGTCTCAGCTATTATAGCAGGCATCACAGATTCTGTGGTAACATAATTCTTAGCTTGGTTCTTGGCATCTAAGGCAGCTTGCCATTGTTGTTTCTTGAGCCTCACATTTTCTTCTTTCTTAGCTTCTGCAAACTATGGATGTCCAGCCACCACACAGATCAGTTTGCCATTCCTGTGGATTTTAGCAATTCTTTTCTTCAAGACCGAGTCTCTGGGATCTTTGAAGTAAGCAATAGATCTACCAAGCAGCTTCTTCTCATCAGGCTTGGGAGTTTCATAGACTAGTTCCAATGGATTTTTGTCTGAATTCTTTGGATAGTTTCCCTTTGGCTGAAAAATCACATTGGTCTGTAGAGATTTTATTGCTGAGGTTTAACCCCTTTCCATATCTTCTAAGCTTATTTCATTGACTGAAATTGGTCTTAATTGAGAGAAATGTGAGAAATGTTTCACAGCTTTGTCTTGCTTCTCTATTGGACCAAATTTCTTCTCTATTTTCTCATCAAGCTTCTTCCATTTGTCATTCAGCTCTAGTTCAGCTGCTGCTATCTTGATCAAATCAATGCTGTCTAGCATTGGTGGCTTTGTGAAAGTAATTGATGGAACTATTACCTTACTGACATTAATGTTGAGCATTTTCTCCCCCTTACTAACTGACTCCCCTTGACTAACTGGAATAATATATACTTTCTCCCTCTTTTTGTTAGCATCAAGTTGAGCAAAGTTTGAGATCAAGTGTAGCCACCAACTGTTGTAGCAAGCTAGTCTGAGTTTCCCGATGTGCAAGTATCTTGGCCATTGAGTGCTCCACATATTTAAGTCTTGAATCCATGGACTCAACTTTCTGTTCAAATCAGTTTCATTTCTGAGTTTCTGGACTATTTCTGTCATTGTTGTTTGTGAAAGTCTAGCATCCAATCTAGTAACCAAGTTCTGTTTAACTTCAGTAAGCTCTTGCTTTAGTTCATCCACATCCTGATTCTATTTGAGAGCCTGAATTTTATGTAATTGGAGAGATTCCAGATGGGTTTTGAGTAGACTTTTGGTGTTGGCACTGGTAGTTGCTTGAATTGCATTTTGGGTATCATGAATTAGCTTAAAAAGTGTGGTTTAGAGATGTGGGTAGGTGCATTCCTTATACATAATCCATGATGGAATGTCTGTCTCTCCCCCTATGTTCATGCCTTCTCCTTCATCATCCTCACCATCATCCCCAAAAGAATCTTCAAAACCACCAGAAGGATACTTAGAATCATCACCAGTTGTGGAGGGCATGGCAGTGATTGCATCCTTGGCCCTTAGCATGGATGTTGTTGTGTGCACCGAGTTTAGCATTCTCTCAGCAGCCTCATTATCCTGTTTAGCTAAAGTTTGATAAGGTGAAACAGGGTGAGTAAATGTCTCAGCTTCATAAGAAACAGAATCTTAGAAAGCCTGATATTCTTGCTGAAATAGCTGCTTCTTTTCAGCCTTATTGACATCCTTTAACTCACTAACATTGAGCTCTTCACATTCTTCAGTAACTGTTTTTCTCTCTTGTTCTCTCTATTTTTGCATCAAGGGCTCCCCTTGGCTTCCCACCCTCTCACCCTCACCTTCACCATCTAGGGTGAGACTCATCTCACTTACTTTTACCAAGCTGGAAGGAATAGCTTGCATTGGTTCACTCTTTTTCTCTCCTTTTTCCTGAGAGCAACTCAGCTTCTTACTCTGTGCACTCCCTTCCCTCAGTCCTAATAGTGATTGTACAACTACTAATTCATCTGCACTTGTAAAAATTATGGAAATTTTAAGTGGTACAGTGATGTTTAACGGATGAGAGACATCCGTCGAGGTAGTAGTTGAGAGTTTCAACGGATGACTGCTGTTAAGCACATCCGTTGAGATACAATCACTAGTCGACGGATGAAGAATATTTGTCGAGAAAGTAGAAATGACAGAGTTTGTAGTTGAAACTACTGTAGGATATGTGATGATTGATTTGACATTATGCACAGATTTCTCAGTAGAATCAGAAAGGATTGGCAAGTGAGCCAACAAATCATCTAAAAGATGATGCTCACTTGCTTGAGATTTTGGCTTCTCCATGAGAGTTAAAGATGGAGAATCAGGAATTGATGTGTGAATCATGTCCACATCTAAAGAATTAGTGGGTGAGTTTTGTATGAGAGGTGCTTCTACTGTAAGAGATTTTGGTTGTGACTCCACATTTACAGGAGCCACATCAATCTGACTTTGAAAAGGTGTTGTAACTGAGTCTTTGACTATAGTTTGCACAGTGTGTGCACCCTGTGTATCCCCAAGTATTTTAGATTTATTTTTTCTAATATAAGTTTGAGATTGGTCTGTGTCCCTAATCCTTTTGGCCCGTGCTCTTGGTTGAGAGCTTGTTTCAATAGTGACATCCTTTTGGGAGGATTAAACTAGTAAAGAGCTAGAATTATTATTAAGCACTACAGTTTGTTGGGAAACTGCAGTGTGGCTAGGCTGGGTTACACACACCTCACTCTCCTTATTCTTAGGGGTTCTTTGATGTAAACCCTATCCCTCACCAAGCTCACTTCCCTTCACACTCCCCTCCTTGTCATTGCCAAAGATGCCATAGCCTCAGTTGTTTGTAAAGACACTTGTAATAGAGAAGTAGCAGGGATAGAAGTGTTTACCTCACTTACCTGAGGATGCTCCATAATTGGCATGTAGATGAGGGGAACCTCCTTATGGTGATTAACCCTGTTAAGATCAGCAATAACACTTCTCTCTTGGACCCAACAATCTAACTTGTTTGTTGGATTCACAGTTAAGAGATCCTCAGAAAGAAAGTTAGTTATCATCATAAAGAATCTAACATAATAGATGTTCTTAGACCTCTTCTTAATGTCTTCTAATTTACTCCCTAATTCATACATTACAGAAGTACTGAAATTAAAATACCTATCACTTAGAAGCATATAGAGCATATTAACAATAGAATAGCTTGGTGGCAATAAGAGCATAGCCGATAAAAAGAAGCATGTTACTCACATCCGTGTCTGTGTGTGGAGCAAGAGTGTTATTTTTAGGCAATTTAAAGCATGCTTCAAGAGTATCACAGTTAATACAGTGTTCCTTACCTTTGAGAGAGAAGGTAATGTTCTTATCCTTGGAGTTGAACACAACCATAGTCTAAATCTCCTCAACAACCTCACAGTAGATGAGAGGGGACTCAAGCATAGCATAACTCAGTTTGCAGCTTCGAATGAAGTCCATCATTTTGAGATAGTCGTCAGATGCAGGAATCTCCTTATTCACCAAAGCTACGAAGTTGTTCTTTTCATATACATAACCAGTTTGAGACATGATTTTAACTACGGGTGCCATTACTGTGATTGAAAGTAGTTGCAGAAAAGGGGGTTTTTGCGTTGAAGACGAAGAGAGATTAGAGATAGCTTGAGAAAGATAAAAGTAAAATTGAAAATAAAATGGGCTTTTATACTTTCTCAGAAATAAACGGTTAAAAAAAATAAAAGCAAAAATAAAGTAACCAATCAAGGTTGCCCAAAATAGTCGTTTAAAAATAAAGAAAACTGTCAAAATTCTAATAATTATCCATCGAAATATACTTACAGGCTGTAAGTAAATTCAACTGATAATGCCTAGAATTAGCAGCTACGATTGAGAGAAATTCGACGGATAAGGATTAAACAGTTATCCATCGAGATAAAAGTACCCAGAATAATATTTGATATTTCAACGGATGATAAAATTCAACGGATATTCATTTTCAACGGATAATGAATATCCGTTGAGATGTAAATTCTGACTTAGCCAAAATTTAATCATCGACAAGAAACATCAAATTTTATTCTGGCTGCATTTCAAATTGCTTAGACATCAAAACAAATTATAAGTAATTAAGCATACCTAACTCACTAACCAACCTAGTGAAGGTGGATTCATCAAGTGGCTTGGTAAAGATGTCTGCAAGTTGCTTCTCACTTGGAACAAAATGAAATTTCACAGTACCATTTATGACATGTTCTCTAATGAAATGGTACTTGATGTCAATGTGCTTGGTCCTTGAATGATGTACTGGATTTTCAGTGATTACAATGGCACTTGTGCTATCACAGAAAATAGTAATCTTATTCACATGTAGACCATAGTCCAACAGTTGATTTTTCATCCATAAAATATGTGCACAACAACTACCAGCAGCAATATATTCAGCCTCAGTTTTAGAAGTAGAGACTGAATTTGCATTTTACTGAACCAGGTACTAGCTTATTTCCTAGATATTGACAGGATCCTGTAGTACTTTTTCTATCAATTTTACAACCTACATAATTTGCATCTGAATAACCAGTTAGATCAAAACCAGAATCTCTAGGATACCAAATGCCAAGTTTTTGTGTTCCTTTGAGATATCTGAAAATTCTCTTAATTGCTATTAAATGAGATTCTCTATGATCAGCCTGAAATCTAGCACAAAGACAAGTAGCAAACATTATATCTAGCCTACTGGCTGTTAAATATAAAAGTTAGCCAACCATGTCTCTATAGCTTGAAATATCCACAGACTTTTCAGTAGTGTTTACTTCATGTTTAATTGCAGTGGCCATGGGAATTTTTGCAAATGTGTAATCCATTAAGTCAAACTTCTTTAAAAAATCATAAATATATTTGGTTTGACTAATGAATATTCCATCACTAACTTTCTTAACTAGTAAACCAAGAAAGTAAATTAGTTCTCCCATCATGCTCATTTCATATTTACTTTGCATCAATTTGGCAAACATTTTGCAAAGTTTTTCATCTATAGAGCCAAATATAATATCATCTACATAAATTTGAACAAGTATACTAGAGCCATTAATATTTCTATAGAATAAAGTTTTATCAACGGTAAGAGAAACTTTGACAAAGTGTCAAACCAGGTTCTAGGTGCTTACTTCAGTTCATAAGGTGCTTTCAAAAGATAGTAGACATATTCTGGAAAGTCGGGGTCTTCAAAACCAGGAGGCTGACTGATATAAACTTCCTCCTCCAAATCTCCATTCAGAAATGCACTTTTAACATCCATTTGATAGACTTTGAAATTGGCATGGGTTGCATAGGCTAGAAAAATTCAGATGGCTTCAAGTCTTGCAACAGGAGCAAAGGTCTCATCAAAATCTATTCCTTCTTATTGACTGTAGCCCTTAGCAACCAATCGAGCTTTGTTCCTGACCACTATGCCATTTTCATCCATCTTGTTTCTGAATACCCACTTAGTGTCAATAGGAATCTTTTCTTTAGGCTTGGGTACTAGCTTCCAAACTTTATTTCTTTCAAATTAGTTTAGCTCCTCCTACATAGCTAAAACCCAATCAGGATTCAACAGAGCTTCTTCTACCTTTTTAGGTTCTTCCTGAGACAGAAAGTTATTGTATAGACATTCTTCTTGAGTTGTTTTCCATGTTTGTACTCTTGAAGATGCATCACCAATAATTAGCTCAAATGGGTGATCTCTAGTCCATTTTCTCTGTTGTGGTATATTAGCTCTAGATGAAGAGGCCTCATAGTTGTCTTGATGTGTGACTGAGTTTTGATTAGAAGAAACTCCCCCTGAGTTTGTGGATCTTTGACTTAAGTTGAGGTTCTTTCTGATTTTGATCTGTATTGGCTTTCAACTCCTATTGATGGCTCACCGGATGTTGATCTTTTCCTCTCGACGGATGATGCAGATTGTCTCTCAACGGATGATGCACTTGGTCTTTCGACGAATGTTGAATTGTGTGCTTTATTTGTAATAGATTTTTCTGCATTATCCTGAGATAGTATTTTTTGATCACTTTCATCATCACTATCATCACAAATCATCTCAACATTGTCAAATTTGAGGCTTTCATGGAAAATTCCATCTTGCAGTCCTTCAATCTTTTTATCATCAAACACAACATGTACATATTCCATAACAACGTTAATTCTGAGATTGTAGACTCTGTATGCTTTTCCAACTGCAGATCCAACAAAAATGCCTTCATCTGTTTTAGCATCAAACTTTCCATGTTGATCAGTTTAATTCTTAAAATATAGCTTTTACAGCCAAAGACATGAAAAAAATTTAATGTTGCCTTCTTATTCTTGAACAATTGGTAGGGTGTCATGCATTTTGCTTGATTAACCAAAGAAATATTCTGAGTGTGGCATGCAGTATTTACAGCTTCTGCCCAAAAGTATGTTGGTAACTTTGATTCATCTAGAATTGTTCTTGCAGATTCAATAAGAGATATGTTCTTCCTTTCCACCACTCCACTTTGTTATGGGGTTCTTACTGCTGAAAACTCATGTATGATCCCATTCTCTTCACAAAACAATCTCATCATAGAATTCTTGAATTCAGTTCCATTGTCACTCCTGATTCTTCTAACTTTGAAATCAGGATGATTGTTGACTTGCCTTATGTGATTGATGATGATTTCACTAGCTTTATCTTTGGATTTGAGAAAATATGTCCAAGAGAACTTTGAGAAATCAAATACAATTACTAGGTAGTATCTTTCCTTTGAGATGGATAACACATTGACTGGTCCAAATAAATCCATGTACAGTAGTTGTAAAGGTTCTTCAATTATTGAATCGAGCTTCTTTTTTAATGATACCTTGATCTGCTTTCCTTTTTGACATGCATCACACAATCCATCCTTTGAGAATTCCACTTGAGGAATGCCTCTTACCAAATCTTTCCTGACTAGTTCATTCATAGTCTTGAAATTAAGATGGGACAGTTTTTTGTGCCATAGCCAACTTTCATCTTGACTTGCCTTGCTGAAGAGACAAGTGACAGATTCTGCATTTGATGAGTTGAAGTCAACTAGATACACATTTCCTTTTCTCACACCAATGAGAACCACTTTGTTGATTTTCTTGTTGGTCACAACACATGCTTCAGAATTAAATGTTACTGAGTTGCCCTTGTCACAAAGCTGGCCGATAGTCAACAAGTTATGCTTGAATCCATCCACTAGGGCAACTTCCTCAATGATGACATTGTCCTTTGAAATCAAGCAATATCCCACAGTATAACCCTTGTTGTCATATCCAAAAGTAATACTTGGGCTAGCTCTCTCCTTGAACTCAGTGAGTAGGGTAGAATCCCCACTCATGTGCCTTGAGCACCCACTATCGAAATACTAAAGATTCTTTTTGTTTCCCTGCACACAACAAAATCAAATCATGTTGATTTTGGTACCCAAGTTTCCTTGGGTCCTATTTTGTTAGCATTTTTCTTAGGTTTCTTAAGACTGTCCTCATTTGACTTAGGTATTTGAGATTCATCCTTAGTCAATTGAGTAGAACCTTTAAAACCATTCATCATTACAGAATTATCCTGCACAGGGTGGTTAACATGGAAAGGCATATTCTATACAAACATGTTATTCCGGTAAGGCATGCTAAATGGCATTTGTGGCATACTAAATACAACTGATGAGTGGATTTTATATCTACTTGGAACGCTTCGTTACAGGCTTAAATTGGTGTTTTGACTCAAGTTATTCGTATTTTTGATGTGTTTTTGTATCTCAGGCATTAGCTGGAGGATGAATGAAGCTTTTATTGAATATATGATGAAAAGAGTAAAGAATCTGAAGTCAAGTCCATTCTCAAATTTTAGAGGATCTCGAGAGCTTCGCATGGACTATTGGATCGTCGAATTCTGAATAGCGGAACTCAACTTACAAGCAAAAGAAGAAATTGGAGCAAAAATCCAGAAGCACGGCGCGCCCGCATTGGGAAGCGGGGCGGCCGCGCTGAAAGAACAGTAGCACGGCGCGCCTGCGCTGGAATGCGGGGCGGCCGCGCTGGGATTGCGCGTGGCCGCGCCAGGTCGTTTTCACAGAATCCTGATTCCAGTCTGATTTTGAGAGTCTGGAAGCCCAAAACCACCAGAAGCCTATATATATCAATAAAATCATGTTTTTAACAACAAGGAGACCTGGGAGAGCAATAAGAAGACCTAGAGAGCACGAGAAGGCTATGGAGAAGAAGACTTATGTTTTCTTTGATTTAGGCGATACTTGGATGCTTGTTTTCGATTTGTCTTTGAACCCTGGTACTCTTATATTGTTAATTATCATGTTTTCATTGGAACTCATGGTGACGATGAGTTCGATTATGGGCTAATCATTAATCGCGGGGTTCTAGCGGATTTATTTATGGATTTCTTTAGTTAAATTATTTCGATACCTTAGTGTGTGGTGATTGTATGATAACCTAGTATTGGTTGTGCTTATTTGTCTTATGTGCGTAGCTAACATATAAGATAGCGTATTAATCTCTATTGAAGCGACAGTGAATATAGAGGTTTAGAACTTGCCATGCTAGCATAGGTTCATGTGTTATTGTTATGCATGATTTGTAGGTAATTTTAACCATCTTACTTGCCCTATATAATCACGATAGATAACTTGCGCATTAAACCGTTATGTTTTCAATTCTTATAGACATATAAGGACTAAGCATAATTGGTGTCTATTCAACTTCTATCTCTTTTGTGGATGCTTGGTAGTAGGGTATTCGTACAACAAAAATTGGCATTTACTAGTTTTGTGTTATCTGATTAGTATCATCACCATTACATGCTAAGAGGTTAAGAACAAAAAGGCTATTGAATGAAGTATTTAATGAAGTTAGGATCCCATGTCTGTCTCATATAAGTAATTCAACCTCAATTCTCTTAGTTAATGTTATTTAGTATAATCTCTTAGTTTAATCAAAACCCAATTTGTTATTTGTCTTAGCATTTAACGATAACCATACATTGTTGCATAGGTGCATAAATTGAACTTAACCTAAACCAGTCTCTGTGGGAACGAATCTGATTTATATCTTATACTACTTGCGAACGCGTATACTTGCGTGAATTATTAGCGCGTGTTAACGTCCTAACAGCAACATAGTAAGGATTTTATGCAAATGGCATATTAGCAAATTGTGCATTCAAATTATGTGCAGACATAACATTCACATGCATTGTAGGCATGTTAGGAAATGAAGGAGGTGCAGACATGGGTGCAGGCATAGCAAGTTTGCAATTAACAAACAGATGATTAACACCACCACACTTTACATAAATTTTTCTAGGTGCATATTTATCAGGTGTGTAGTTGTTATGTTTGTTAATTCCTACTTTCCCATTTCTATTATTTTTCCTTTTTGATTCTGCTTTAACTTCTATTTTCTCCAATTTATCATTTAATTGCTTGATTGATAGATGCCTTACATTGACTCTCTTGTTCTTTTTCACTTAACTTGTTTCTCCTGGAACAAAGTTCTTGGAAACTGATCCATATTTCTCATTTAACTTAGCTAGATGGGATTTGCTAACTGGCTTTCTTTCACTCAACTGATGTGGTTCCTTGTCTTTTAACAGATAATTCTTTTGATCATTCGACGGATAACCTTCATTATCCGTCGAATCGACATCCGTTGAAAGTCCTTCTTCCAAGTTGGGATTCAGTTTCTCCTTGCTCTTTTTCCATACTTTATCACAGAAGGATTATATACCTTGAACTTTAGTAATTTGAGCATGGACATCTCTAGACGATTTTCATGCCTTAATTACTTCATGTTCTCATTCAAGTTGCTTTCTTAAAATATCCTTTTTCTTTAAGTATTCAATTAGTTCATCTTTGGCAATCTTGCACTCCATCTTCAATTTCTCAAACTTAACAAATTAAGTTTCTAACACATTGTTTCTTTCACTCAAAAACAAATTGTTCTCTTACTTGCCTTATGTAATCACGATAGATAACTTGCGCATTAAACCGTTATATTTTTAATTCTTATAGACATATAAGGACTAAGCATAATTGGTGTCTATTCAACTTCTATCTCTTTTGTGGATGCTTGGTAGTAGGGTATTCGTACAACGAAAATTGGCGTTTACTAGTTTCGAGTTATCTGATTAGTGTCATCACCATTACATGCTAAGGTTAAGAACAAAAAGGCTATTGAATGAAGTATTTAATGAAGTTAAGATCCCATGTTTGTCTCATATAAGTAATTCAACATCAATTCTCTTAGTTAATGCTATTTAGTATAATCTCTTAATTTAATCAAAACCCAATTTATTATTTGTCTTAGCATTGAACGATAACCATACATTATTGCATAGGTGCATAAATGGAACTTAACCTAAACCAGTCTCTGTGGGAATGAATCTGATTTATGTCTTATACTACTTGCGAACGCGTATACTTGCGTGAATTATTTGCGCGTGTTAACGTCCTAACAAGTTTTTGGCGCCGTTGTCGGGGACTCGGTGTTGTTAATTGTTTAGTTTATGTGCTTGTCATCAGTGGTCATTAAAGTTCACTAACTCAGATTCTTTTACTTTCATGGTTTATTTGTTTATGTTTCAGGTACTCATTATAATGAGAGATCCAGCAGCACACGAACGAAAGCCTTGATGGATTTTTCTCAACCTAAATCAATGACATTCAATATAGCATTATCAGGTCGGCTATCACAGCTAATACCTTTAAGATCAAGCCTGGCATAATTCATTGGGTGCAGAATTTAATCCAGTTTAAGGGTTCTTCAATGGAAGATCCCAATATGCACATTAGGGATTTCATTGAGATCTGCGACACCTTCAAGTTCAATGGTGTTTCTGAAGATGCTGTGAAGCTGAGACTATTCCCATTCTCGCTGAGGGACAAGGATAAGAGCTGGTTATACACTCTACCAGCTGGTTCGATTACTACTTGGGAAGATCTTGCTCAGAAATTTCTTACTAAATTCTTTCATATGGCGAAGACAACTGTAATGAGGAATGCTCTTACTCAATGTGCGCAGCAATCGGGAGAATCTCTATGTGAAGCTTGGGAGCGCTACAAGGAGATGCTTAAAAAGTGTCCTCGTCATGGAATGCCTGACTGGATGGTGATCAATTTCTTTTATATTGGTTTGGGAGCACAGTCAAGACCCATGCTCGATGCAGCATCAGGTGGAGCATTATGGGCTAAGAGCTATGATGAAGCTTATGATCTAATTGAACTGATGGCTGCTAATGAATATCGGTATCCAACCCAAAGATTGCCACAGAGCAAGGTAGCAGGAATTCTTGAAGTATATACAGCTATGTGTTAGTGTTTGTGCCCTAGAGATAACACTATTATGTTTATATTATGAAACATTTGGATTATTAATTCTGATTATATGGATTATTCTTTAGTAATTTATTATATCTTTATTTTTTGCGATAAGATGTTAGATTAATAAATGTCCTTGGAATATGATATGTAATTTTATATCTCTAAGTACGTGACTTAGAAATGAGATTATGAGAATAGTATCGATATTCCTAAAGATCCCTAGTCGAGTATTATTATTAAGGGACAATAATAATGCATTAAGACTAGTGTGAATGTTGACTGATGATCACATCTCATTGATCATAGGTATAGTGATACTAAAGTCAAAACACAGGCACATGTATTATATACATGGTGCTGGAAGACCCAATGTGAGATTCTACATGTCTGTTGTGTCATAAGTAATTCTCACAGTGATAATGACGTATTGGTTCTTAGACTTGAAATCATTATATTTCTATATGAGAATTAATATACTTTGGTTGCATTAAAAGTTACCTTTGACCGGGTGATGATAAAAGTGTATATTGGGTATATTATGAATCATATGAGAAATATGAATGACCTAGAAAGGATTTAACCCTCCTATTTTAGGAGTGATATTATGGGCCTCTTGTTTGAGTTAGACTATGAAATGCATGGTCATGCTCAAATTTTGATTTGATGTTACAGTCTACTCATCGATCAAGGAAACCTGGATTAAATTATAAAGAGGATGACACATAACATGCCTCGAGTTTAATCTATAATATATGGTTAAAATGATTATAGTACATTGTACATTATACACAAAAGGTTTAATCGATCACCGATTTAATTATTATTACTTGGGTAACAATGATGTATTACTAGATGCCGCTCATTATTTATGATTTTAAATTAGATTTAAAATTATTGCCAACGTAATAATAACATAAAGGGTCGCACAAAGAATGATTGGAGGATTATTTAATTTAAATTCGGATTTAAATTAAATGTAAGTAATTTGAATTATTTGTTATTTATTAAGTGTGACTTAATTAATTAAATAAATAAGAATCGAATTTAATATTAAATCTGAAATTAAGTTATTGGATGATTAAGTGAGACTTAATAATACAATAATTAGAATTTCAAATTTAATAATAATAATAACTCTAAAATTAAGTTTAGGGTTGGAGGCCCAACAACCTACTCACTAGTCAGCATCGCTAGTTTATAAATATAATTCAAAAGTCTACTGATACACACTACACACTACTGTACATACTACATAATCATAACAACACTGCTCAGCATCTCCATCTCAGAATCTCTAACTCAGCTCCAAGGAAACTCTGGTCCTGCCAGCCTTTCAAAGTCCTCCATCACCTCAGTAGCCCAGCCCAGCAGTGCATCAGGGCCTCTGCCAGGTAGTGTGGCCCCATGTAACCTAGCCTCAAGAACCCTCCGTGTCACATGAATCTCCTCTCGAAGCTCCCTCACACCACGATCAACATCTGTAGTCCTGATGATATGCTGTAACTCTCTAATCTTAGCCAATAAGGAATCACGCTTCAATAGAAGAGCCTCATACCGGTAATAAGGAACTGGGGGCAATGTAGACTGGAATGGGGCACTCGCTACTGAATGCCCAGTGGAATCTGAATCAGCTGGTGGGGGTCCTCTGACAGGTGGCCTCATGCCTGGAGGTGGAATAGCCTGCAATGGTACGGGCTGCAACACCGGTGGAGGTAGAATAACCAATGCTGGTGGAATAACAGGACGTGGATCCGATGCTGGTGCTCCAACTGAAGGCTCTGAGTGATCAGCTGATACGGGAATAAAAGAGTCGGCCATCTCTGCTATCTGGAATCATATCGTAATATAAGAATCTCGTACCATGACGCAAACTATACTAATACCGGTTATACCATAACACTCAACCTCTCGACGTTCTATCGTCCTATACCTTACTTCTAATCCTATCCCTCTACCCATTCCCGTCAACCTAGGCTTGTGTCAGTGACTTATAACCTGTAGCTCTGATACCAAACCTGTGGCGCCCTCCAAACCCGGGTCAGAAGTTTGGGGTCCACACACACACCTTAATTATAACCTGCTTATAACAATAATAAAGATAATAATAATATATGCAGTGACCCTACTTACCAATCACCACGGACCGCAATAGGTTAAAGTATGCACACAAGCCAAACAAACTAATATATTACAAACCGTTCAAATCCCAACTATTTCAAACTCAAACTGAGTATTAAACATTATTACAACCTTTTACAGACTTAAATTATTCCAAAAGAAACCTACTAGCTCAGCTTTCTCAACCTGAACCCCTAGCTCTCACGCTGGACTGGGGATCCTCGCTACCAACTGGTTCCTTTTTAACTGGAAAGAATATAAACAACATCGCACAAATGAGCTAACTAGCTCAGCAAGTCGCAATGACAAAACTGAGAATAATGATCATCAGGTGAATATGATTATGATATCAAGTGAACAATGGATTATGATTTAGAATTGGATACTATACTTTTAATTTAAAAACCAAGGTCAGGCTGCTGATCAGTCACGCACTAACCCTGAGCAAGGCACACAACATTGCTCTAACTACTGGATCCAAGGCACACATTGGCCAAACTTGACCATTATATGGTCTGACCACGAATCTAGTCCACAATTTTATAAAAACAATCCAATTCTAACATAATAACAGAATATGCAATAATAAACAATAACCGAAATCATTAACAACAATAAATGTTTAACAATGAAAGGGTTTCAATCCTTGTAAGGATCAATAAGGCAATTTAAAAGCTTGGATGCTGGGTAATGAAAGAATTGGATAACAAAGGGATCAACATTTCAGGGTTTCAAAGATTTGGGCTTTCAAAGCATAGGATACAATGATTGAATGTACAAGTAATTCAGTTCAGTGTTTGGGATTTTGTTTACATGTATTTGTGGAGTAATATCGTATACTTGAGATTTGTGTTTAGGTGTACAACAATCAGTGGTCTAGAAAGAATAAGGTTTATGGCTCAAGAACAATAACTGGAATCAGGGTTTAGGTTTCAGTGCTTCAAAGCACTTGCAATATCAATCTGACTATCAAATACTACAATATCTCGAGAAAGTTCAGAACACTTGCCTGATATTAGCTTACTACACTGCACTCGCTTCCAATCACAACCGTCTTACTCCTTAATTCTCTGTTTCCTTTTCCTACGCCTTGCCTCTTCTGCTTACATATCATAAGCATCTATCAATAATCAACTCATAGAGTTCTATTCAGCACATACTTCTATCTACCCTTCATTTTACCCAAATCCGATTAACGGATTGAAAGTTATGCAATAATCAAGTAAACACCGAATATATAGACCGATAATCAATTAACAAGTCACATATAGCACATAATACATCACGTAATCAATGATATATTATTTATAAAGAAGTCTCGAGTCATAAATAGGCTTTCTGGTATTTAAAAAGATTTTTAAAATATTTTTCGGAATTAAAACGGGTCGTTGAATCAATTTCGGGTTAATAAACAGGGTTCGGTTGGCCAATTCTGGCTCTGAAATAATTTTAGAATAATTATCGAGCCTTTGAAATAATTTAGAATAATATTTTAAAGCTCGAAACTATTTTTCAGAATTTTTAAATCATTTTTAAATAATTAAATCTAATTAAATAATTAATTAAAATCAATTAATAATTAATTAAATCAATTAATCAATTAATTTTCGAATTAATTGACCAATTAATCAATTAGAAATTAACTGAAATTAATTAACTAATTAATTTAGATTTATTTGTTAATTAAAAATAATTTTCAGAATTAAAATAATAATTTTTAGAATTTTCAGAAATTAAAAACGAATTTTTATAATAAAAATAAATAGGAAATATAATTTTTAAACATTTTTAAAACAGGAATCCAATTTTTGCAAAGTCTGGAAACTTCAGGGACTTAACTGTATCGTCCCCAAAAGTCCAGGGACCAAACTGCAAATTTTACACCCCATCGCCGGAAAACACAGGGGTGGCCGTAGAACACGTTCCCGGCGTCCTCACCCCACCAACACCTCCAGATCACATCTACAGGTTACCAGGAACACAACCATGCAATCAGAACAACCTAACAATCCCTGAGTTGGCCGGAATTTGGCCGTGAAATTTTCCAGTTTCCGGCGAACATCGGAAAACTTCAAAACACAACTCCCTTCTCTACAGACCTCGTTGGTTCATGAAACTTATACGACTAGATTGCAAATTTCACAGAGAACATAACCCACTATAACACAACATCAATCTATCACAGAATAAGAAACCCCCAAATTTCAATTAAGAACATTCATACGGGTTATAAACCCTAATTTTAAAATTCGAAAATCAAACTCAAATTTGAACATGTTATTGAACTCCAAATCAGACGTATGACATATGAAAATCATCAGGAAAACAAGCTCTACAACATGCAATCATCAAATCATACAAACAATCATCTGAACAAAAATTCATATTTTTCATAAAAATAATTCGAAAATAAATAAATTTTTAGAAATTAAACCTTTGATTCTGCAGGTGTATGGATTACAGATTCTGATAGAGCTTCTCAAGACCTTCAAATCCAGTACTCGAGCTTTTCAAACAAAGATCAATAACACCTTCAAAAGTTGGTTTGATTCTTGAAACAGTTTATGAATATAGGATTTTTCTCTGTAATATTATATATTTATCTGTCTACAAATGATTTTGATACGAAATAAAATACGGTAAAAAGGCTATTTATATTTACAGAATATTAGTATCCCGTTGGATCATTCCGGATATAAAATGGTACGTTTATTTGTAAAAACTGATCCAAACGGTATCGGTTTTCGGGATAATTATCCAAATCAGTACAATTTGTACTGCGGTCTTGGTCTCAGCGCCTGGTTACGCGTATTACGAAGTGATAATTGTGATAGTTTAATAAAAAGCTCCCGTTTATCGAAAATACGGGTTTTATTGATTTACCGAAACGAATATTGTATCGAAAATGTTGCGCCGGGACCCGCGCAGGACAAACCGTACGCCGGATCGAAAAAGTCGAAACATGGAATATGCTCGGAATATTACAATTAGGTTAGGAAGGAGTTCTCGAAAGAGTTTCGGGTTCCAAAAATGTAACAACGGTTGACGTCGGTTGGTTCCCGTTTTTATAAAATAGATTTTAATTACCCGAAAAAAGATTTTAGAAATTTCATATGATTCTTAAAAATCCATAAACCAACATAAAAATAATTAGGAAGATATGACAATTATCTATATTTTATTTTGGACATATAAAAATTAAAATACTCAATTAATATTATTTTTGAATAACCAAGTACAGATAACACTTAACAATTAGCTCACAGAATAGATACTGAACACACATAATAATTATATAATAGCAAAATAATTACACGATATATCCCGAATATTACATCCTTCCCCCCTTAAAAGGATTCTGTCCTCAGAATCTCTAAGAAAACAAATGAGGGTACTTTTCTCTCATATCACTTTCTAACTCCCAGGTTGACTCTTCAACCTTTGGGTTTCTCCACAATACTCTTACTAACTTTACCACTTTATTTCTCAATACTTTCTCTCTTTCCTCTAGAATCTCTATCGGACTCTCTACATATGATAAATCTGCTTGAAGTTCTATTGGGTCATATTCTATTATATGCCTGGAGTCTGGATTATATTTCTTAAGCATTGATATGTGAAAAACATTGTGAATGTGCTCCATGTGCGGAGGTAACGCCAATTCGTAAGCTACTTTGCCAATACGCTTTAGGATTTCAAAAGGTCCGACATATCTTGGGTTTAGCTTCCCTTTCTTCCCAAACCTCGTTAGTCCTTTCCACGGTGATACTTTCAATAATACCAAGCTTCCTTCTTCAAATTCCATGTCTTTTCTTGACTGGTCTGCATATTTCCTCTGACTATCTTGTGCGGCTATTAATCTTTTCTGGATAATTTCAACAACTTCCTTTGTCTGCTGCACCAATTCGGGTCCGAGTATTTTGCGTTCTCCAACTTCGTCCCAATATACTGGAGATTTACATTTGCGTCCATAAAGGGCTTCATAAGGTGGCATCCCAATGCTGGCGTGATAACTGTTGTTATAGGCAAACTCTACCAGGGGTAAATGCTCGTCCCAACTTCCTTTGAAATCAATAGCACAAACACGTAACATGTCCTCGATTGTCTGGATCGTTCTTTCACTTTGGCCATCCGTTTGGGGGTGATAGGCCGTACTCATATTCAATCTTGTTCCCAAACATTCTTGAAAACTCTTCCAAAATCTTGAATTAAATCTTGGATCCCGATCAGATACAATAGACACTGGAACTCCATGACGAACTACGATCTCTTTCAAGTACATATGAACTAACTTATCGAGCGAAAATCGTTTGTTTATAGGCAGAAAATGAGCTGACTTAGTAAGTCTATCTACTATAACCCATATGGCATCATGATTAGCCCTTGTCCTTGGTAATCCAACTATGAAATCCATGGTAATATGTTCCCACTTCCACTCTGGAATCTCCAATGGCTGTAGCAATCCGCTTGGTCTCTAATGCTCTGCTTTAACTCTCTGACAGGTATAGCATTTGCTAACCCATTCCGCAATTTCCCTCTTCATATCTGGCCACCAATAATTCATCTTTAAACCTCTGTACATTTTGGTACTCCCTGGATGGATGGAATATCTTGAACTATGTGCCTCTTGTAAAATTTCATTCTTTAACTCCGTCACCGGTGGAATCCAAATTCTAGATGAAAACCTCAGAATACCTTGGTGATCTTGTTGCGTGCATAATTCCTCACCTACCAAACTATTTATATCTTGATCCATTACCTCTTTCTGGCATTTCTTTATTTTCTCCAATAACTCCGGTTGGAAAATCATATCGTACACTTTTGCTTCCTCGGGCTTGCAAATTCTAATCTCCAATTCCAATTTTTGAAATTCTTTATATATCTCTTCAGGTACGGATAACACATTCAACCTTTCCTTCCGACTTAACGCATCTGCTACAACGTTCGCCTTACCGGGATGATAATTAATCGAGCAATCATAATCCTTGATCAATTCTAACCATCTCATTTGTCTCATATTAAGTTCCTTCTGGGTAAATATATATTTCAAACTTTTGTGATCCGTGAAAATCTCACACTTTTCTCCATACAAATAATGTCTCCAAATCTTCAAAGCGAAAACTATAACTGCTAACTCCAAATCATGAGTAGGGTACTTCTGTTCGTGTGGTTTCAATTGCCTTGACGCATACGCAATCACCTTGTCGTGCTGCATAAGAACACATCCTAATCCTTTGTAAGAAGCATCGCTATAAATTACGAAATTCCATTGATCGTCTGGAAGTGACAAAACAGGTGCTGTGATTAATCTCCGCTTCAACTCCTGAAAACTTTCTTCGCACTTGTCATTCCATAAAAACTTTTCATTCTGTCGTGTAAGCTTTGTCAATGGTGTTGCAATTCTTGAGAAATTCTGAACGAATCGTCGATAATATCCTGCCAATCCCATGAAACTTCTTACCTCAGTGGGTGTTCTCGGTCTTTCCCAATTCGTAATTGCCTCGATCTTTGCTGGGTCCACTTTGATCCCTTCATTACTGACTATGTGTCCTAAGAACTGAACTTCCTGTAGCCAAAACTCATACTTTGACAATTTAGCATATAACTTCTTTTTCCTTAAAATCTCCAAAGCTGTCCTTAAATGTTCCGCATGATCCTCCTCCGTCTTTGAATAGATCAAAATATCGTCTATAAATACTATAACGAACTTGTCCAAATATTCCTTGAAAATTCTGTTCATCAGGTCCATAAACGCTGCTGGGGCATTGGTCAATCCAAAAGACATCACTAGAAATTCATAATGCCCATACCTTGTTCTAAAAGCTGTCTTTGGTATATCTTCTGGTTTGATCTTCAGTTGATGATATCCCGATCTTAAATCGATTTTGGAGAAATACTTGGCTCCCTTCAATTGGTCAAACAAATCATCAATTCTGGGTAACGGATACTTATTCTTGATTGTCAATTTGTTGAGCTCCCTATAGTCGATGCACAGTCTCATGCTTCCATCTTTCTTCTTGACAAATAATACCGGTGCACCCCACGGGGATACGCTGGGTCTGATTACTCCTTTCTCTAACAATTCCTGCAATTGCTTTGCTAGCTCTTTCATCTCAACAGGCGCCATTTTGTACGGGGCCTTGGATACTGGTTCGGTTCCAGGTGCTAAGTCGATTGCAAATTCAATTTCTCTATCTGGAGGAAGTCCTGGTAACTCGTCGGGAAATACGTCTGAGAATTCATTCACTACTGGAATATCTTCAAGTTTTGCTGACTCCTGACTTCTTTCGATCACATATGCTACGAAATGCTCACATCCTTGTCATAGTAACTTCTTGGCTTGAATCATCGTTAAGAACTTCTTTACCTGCTTCTGTCCCTTGAATGTTACTATTCTTTCGTCTGGCATTTTTACCATTACTTTCTTATTTCGACAATCTATCTGAGCATCATGCTTAGATAACCAATCCATCCCTAATATAACGTCAAATTCTCCTAATTTAAACGGTATCAAATCTACACAAAACTTACTACCAGAAATCTCAATCTCACAATTCCCACAAACTTGGTTAACAGTTACACGTTCTTGATTTGCTAATTCCACAGTCATTATTTCATTTAAATACCCAACTGGACAATTTAACTTACTAACAAAATCTTGTGAAACAAACGATCGAGTTGCTCCCGAATCTATTAACACTTTGGCACATAAAGAATTCACATTAAGCGTACCTGCCACTACATCCATATCCTGGATCGCATCTTTCACCGACATGTCAAAAACTCTAGCCCTCGGAGTCTCATTCACTGTTGGGGTAGATCCCATAATCCTCAATGCATTACTGACTGGGGCTGGTGTCTTGCAATCCCTGGCTATATGTCCTGGCTTCCCACATTTAAAGCATGTAAATCCAATGACTGGAACCTTCACTGCTGGATTTCGGATAGGCTGATCCTTATTTGCTGGCTCTCTTGCTAGCTGATTTCGGCACTCCCTCGAGTAGTGCCCTTTCTGGTTGCATTTAAAACATACCACATTCAACTTGTTACAAACTCCTCCATGCTTCTTTCCACATACTTGACAATCTGGAAAAGTTAATCTCAATTAATTCGGCTGATTCACATTAGCTGGACAATTGCCCTGGCCTCCGTTTCCTGTATTTTGTCTCCTGAAATTAAAATTTCTCCCTGGCTGAAACTTGCCCTTCTTAAAATTTGGAAACTTCCCTGTTTGTGACTGATCCTCACTTCCCTCAACTTTCCTTTTCTTGCTTTCCTTTTCTTTCTGGAATATCTCACTCTATGTCTCTGCGATCATAGCTTTCTGTACAACCCCGACATAGGTATCTAATTCAAAAATAGCTACCTTCCCTCTGATCCATGGCTTCAAGCCTTGCTGGAATCTCTTAGCTTTCTTTCTATCAGTATCAACATACGACGGCACATACCTTGACAATTCCTCAAACTTCCCCTCATAATCTGTTACCGACATGTTCCTTTTGCTTTAATTCTAAAAACTTCAGCTCCATTTAATCCTGAACAAACTGAGGAAAATACTTTTCTAAAAACAATTCCTTAAACCTTTCCCAAGTAATAACATATGTGCTTTCCAATGTCTTCACCATCTCCCACCAATAGGTGGCCTCATTCTTCAGATAGTAACTTGCAAATTCAACCTTCTGCTCCACTTTCACTTTTACCAAGGCAAATGCCTTCTCTATTTCCTTTAACCACACATTTGCTTCAATTGGCTCTAAGGAACCCTTGAATTCTGGTGGGTTTACTGCCTGAAAAGTTTTGAAAGTTACCTTGGGATTGGTCTGTCTTTGTTGTTGTTGTGCCAGGTGAACTGTTTGTTGGACCAAAATTTGAAGAATCTGGGCTATTGCTGGGTCCATGGGTCCTGGGTTCACATTCTGGTTTGTATCATCTTGGTTGTTATTGTTGGTTTCTTCATTCTGGGTGTTGGTGTGGGTATTTCTTCTGGGAGGCATTTTCTGTAAAGAATCAATCAATTTATTTAGCTTTTGAATCAAATCTTTGTATAATAGAAAAGTTTTGTAAAACAGGAATATCTCTTTTTGAAAACAGTTGTAACTAAGTAAATTGAATGCTTCTTTACAGAATATAAACAGTTATGGAAAATAGGGTACATGGTATCACAGGGTATACTGGTGCAATAAATAAGGTAAAGTAAAACATGTGCGATAAAGTAAATAACAGTGTTGGAAAGGAAAAAGGTACTGATATATATAGATCAAAAGTTTTAGGTAGTACAAGTGTAAAGACGCTTCGAAAGCAAAAGAAAAAAGGGTACAACAACCTACTCACTAGTCAGCATCGCTAGTTTATAAATATAATTCAAAAGTCTACTGATACACACTACACACTACTGTACATACTACATAATCATAACAACACTGCTCAGCATCTCCATCTCAGAATCTCTAACTCAGCTCCAAGGAAACTCTGGTCCTGCCAGCCTTTTAAAGTCCTCCATCACCTCAGTAGCCCAGCCCAGCAGTGCATCAGGGCCTCTGCCAGGTAGTGTGGCCCCATGTAACCTAGCCTCAAGAACCCTCCGTGTCACATGAATCTCCTCTCGAAGCTCCCTCACACCACGATCAACATCTGTAGTCCTGATGATATGCTGTAACTCTCTAATCTGAGCCAACAAGGAATCACGCTCCAATAGAAGAGCCTCATACCGGTAATAAGGAACTGGGGGCAATATAGACTGGAATGGGGCACTCGCTACTGAATGCCCAGTGGAATCTGAATCAGCTGGTGGGGGTCCTCTGACAGGTGGCCTCATGCCTGGAGGTGGAATAGCTTGCAATGGTACGGGCTGCAACATCGGTGGAGGTAGAATAGCCAATGCTGGTGGAATAACAGGATGTGGATCCGATGCTGGTGCTCCAACTGAAGGCTCTGAGTGATCAGCTGATACGGGAATAAAAGAGTCGGCCATCTCTGCTATCTGGAATCATATCGTAATATAAGAATCTCGTACCATGACGCAAACTATACTAATACCGGTTATACCATAACACTCAACCTCTCGACGTTCTATCGTCCTATACCTTACTTCTAATCCTATCCCTCTACCCATTCTCGTCAACCTAGGCTTGTGTCAGTGACTTATAACCTGTAGCTCTGATACCAAACCTGTGGCGCCCTCCAAACCCGGGTCAGAAGTTTGGGGTCCACACACACACCTTAATTATAACCTGTTTATAACAATAATAAAGATAATAATAATATATGCAGTGACCCTACTTACCAACCACCACGGACCGCAATAGGTTAAACTATGCACACAAGCCAAACACACTAATATATTACAAACCGTTCAAATCCCAACTATTTCAAACTCAAACTGAGTATTAAACATTATTATAACCTTTTACAGACTTAAATTATTCCAAAAGAAACCTACTAGCTCAGCTTTCTCAACCTGAACCCCTAGCTCTCGCGCTGGACTGGGGATCCTCGCTACCAACTGGTTCCTTTTTAACTGGAAAGAATATAAACAACATCGCACAAATGAGCTAACTAGCTCAGCAAGTCACAATGACAAAACTGAGAATAATGATCATCAGGTGAATATGATTATGATATCAAGTGAACAATGGATTATGATTTAGAATTAGATACTATACTTTTAATTTAAAAACCAAGGTCAGGCTGCTGATCAGTCACGCACTAACCCCGAGCAAGGCACACAGCATTGCTCTAACTACTGGATCCAAGGCACACATTGGCCTAACTTGACCATTATATGGCCTGACCACGAATCTGGTCCACAATTTTATAAAAACAATCCAATTCTAACATAATAACAGAATATGCAATAATAAACAATAACTGAAATCATTAACAACAATAAATGTTTAACAATGAAAGGGTTTCAATCCTTGTAAGGATCAATAAGGCAATTTAAAAGCTTGGATGCTGGGTAATGAAAGAATTGGATAACAAAGGGATCAACATTTCAGGGTTTCAAAGATTTGGGCTTTCAAAGCATATGATACAATGATTGAATGTACAAGTAATTCAGTTCAGTGTTTGGGATTTTGTTTATATGTATTTGTGGAGTAATATCGTATACTTGAGATTTGTGTTTAGGTTTACAATAATCAATGGTCTAGAAAGAATAAGGTTTATGGCTCAAGAACAATAACTGGAATCAGGGTTTAGGTTTCAGTGCTTCAAAGCACTTGCAATATCAATCTGACTATCAAATACTACAATATCTCGAGAAAGTTCAGAACACTTGCCTGATATTAGCTTACTACACTGCACTCGCTTCCAATCACAACCATCTTACTCCTTAATTCTCTGTTTCCCTTTCCTACGCCTTGCCTCTTCTGCTTACATATCATAAGCATCTATCAATAATCAACTCATAGAGTTCTATTCAGCACATACTTCTATCTACCCTTCGTTTTACCCAAATCCGATTAACGGACTGAAAGTTATGCAATAATCAAGTAAACACCGAATATATAGACCGATAGTCAATTAACAAGTCACATATAGCACATAATACATCACGTAATCAATGATATATTATTTATAAAGAAGTCTCGGGTCATAAATAGGCTTTCTGGTATTTAAAATGATTTTTAAAATATTTTTCGGAATTAAAACGGGTCGTTGAATCAATTTTGGGTTAATAAACAGGGTTCGGTTGGCCAATTCTGGCTCCGAAATAATTTTAGAATAATTATCGAGCCTTGGAAATAATTTAGAATAATATTTTAAAGCTCGAAACTATTTTTCAGAATTTTTAAATCATTTTTAAATAATTAAATCTAATTAAATAATTAATTAAAATTAATTAATAATTAATTAAATCAATTAATCAATTAATTTTTGAATTAATTGACCAATTAATCAATTAGAAATTAACTGAAATTAATTAACTAATTAATTTAGATTTATTTGTGAATTAAAAATAATTTTCAGAATTAAAATAATAATTTTTAGAATTTTCAGAAATTAAAAATGAATTTTTATAATAAAAATAAATAGGAAATATGATTTTTAAACATTTTTAAAACAGGAATCCAATTTTTGCAAAGTCTGGAAACTTCAGGGACCTAACTGTATCGTCCCCAAAAGTCCAGGGACCAAACTGCAAATTTTACACCCCGTCGCCGGAAAACACAGGGGTGGCCGGAGAACACGTTCCCCGCGTCCTCACCCCACCAACACCTCCAGATCACATCTACAGGTTACCAGGAACACAACCATGCAATCAGAACAACCTAACAATCCCTGAGTTGGCCGGAATTTGGCCGTGAAATTTTCCAGTTTCCGGCGAACATCGGAAAACTTCAAAACACAACTCCCTTCTCTACAGACCTCGTTGGTTCATGAAACTTATACGACTAGATTGCAAATTTCACAGAGAACACAACCCATTATAACACAACATCAATCTATCACAGAATAAGAAACCCCCAAATTTCAATTAAGAACATTCATACGGGTTATAAACCCTAATTTTAAAATTCGAAAATCAAACTCAAATTTGACTCCAAATCAGACGTATGACATATGAAAATCATCAGGAAAACAAGCTCTACAACATGCAATCATCAAATCATAGAAACAATCATCCGAACAAAAATTCATATTTTTCATAAAAATAATTCGAAAATAAATAATTTTTTAGAAATTAAACCTTTGATTCTGCAGGTGTATGGATTACAGATTCTGATAGAGCTTCTCAAGACCTTCAAATCCAGTACTCGAGCTTTTCAAACAAAGATCAATAACACCTTCAAAAGTTGGTTTGATTCTTGAAACAGTTTATGAATATAGGATTTTTCTCTGTAAAATTATATATTTATCTGTCTGCAAATGATTTTGATACGAAATAAAATACGGTAAAAAGGCTATTTATATTTACGGAAAATTAGTATCCCGTTGGATCATTCCGGATATAAAACGGTACGTTTATTTGTAAAAACTGATCCAAACGGTATCGGTTTTTGGGATAATTATCCAAATCAGTACAATTTGTACTGCGGTCTTGGTCTCAGCGCCTGGTTACACGTATTACGAATGATAATTGTGATAGTTTAATAAAAAGCTCCCGTTTATCGAAAATACGGGTTTTATTGATTTACCGAAACGAATATTGTATCGAAAATGTTACGCCGGGACCCGCGCAGGACAAACCGTACGCCGGATCGAAAAAGTCAAAACATGGAATATGCTCGGAATATTACAATTAGGTTAGGAAGGAGTTCTCGAAAGAGTTTCGGGTTCCAAAAATGTAACAACGGTTGACGTCGGTTGGTTCCCGTTTTTATAAAATAGATTTTAATTACCCGGAAAAAGATTTTAGAAATTTCATATAATTCTTATAAATCCATAAACCAACATAAAAATAATTAGGAAGATATGACAATTATCTATATTTTATTTTGGACATATAAAAATTAAAATACTTAATTAATATTATTTTTGAATAACCAAGTACAGATAACACTTAACAATTAGCTCACAGAATAGATACTGAACACACATAATAATTATATAATAGCAAAATAATTACACGATATATCCCGAATATTACAGAAGCAACCAGTTCCAAACACTTATCATCTTGACAACTGGAATCATCCTAACTTCAGCTGGAGCAACAATCAGAATGCGGTACAACAGCCTTATCAGCAGTTTGGATCCAATCAATTCAATCCTCCTGGTTTTCAGCAATAATTTGCACCAAGAAAACAACTCCAACTTCAACAACAAACTCAAGATGCAGGTCAATATTCGAATGAAAAATTTAAATTGGAGGAGTTGAGGCTTATGTGCAAAAATCAGGCTCTTATATGTCGAAGCCAGGCTATTTCTATTAAGACTCTGGAGAACCAGATAGGACAAATTGCTAAGCCTTATTGAATCGACTACTATGAACGCTTTCTAGTGATGCAGAAGTTCCAGGCAAGAGGGAAGCATAAGAGCAGGTTAAGGCAATTACATTGAGGTCTAGGAAGGTTGCAAGCCCTGAAAAATCTCAAGTTCCAGAATCTAAAGTTTTGGCTAAAAAGATGTGTAGAAGGAAGCTGAAGTGGAATCAAGGAAGAAAACTGTGGAACACATCCTCCTGAGGGTAATACAGGGGAGAAACAGGTCTATCCTCCACCTCCTTTTCCTATAAGGCTGCAGAAGCAGAAGTTGGATAAGCAATTTGCTAAGTTTCTGGAGGTGTTCAAGAAACTTCATATCAATATACCTTTCGCTGAAGATCTTGAACAGATGCCTAGCTATGCGAGGTTTATGAAAGGTATTCTCTCTCGTAAAGTGAAGCTCGATGACTTAGAGACTGTTGCTCTTACGGAGAAATGCAGTGTTGTGCTGCAACAGAAGTTTCCTCCGAAGCTTAAAGATCCTGAAAGCTTCACTATTCCTTGCACTATTGGAAACTTGTCATTCGAAAAATGCTTGTGTGATTTGGGAGCTAGCATCAATCTGATGCCCTTGTCTATCTTCAAGAAGCTTGGTCTACCTGATCCAAAACCGATATATATGTCCTTGCAATTGGCCGATTGTTATATTACATATCCACGAGGCATTATGGAGGATGTGTTGGTCAAGGTGGACAAACTTATATTTCCTGCTGATTTTGTAATTCTTGACTTTGAGGAGGATAAGAAGATTCCCATTATCTTGGGGAGACCATTCTTAGCTACTGGTTGAACTATGATCGATGTGAAAAAAGGAGAGCTTACGATGAAGGTTCATAATCAAAAGGTCATTTTTAATGTGTTCAAGGCAATAAAGTTACCCACGGCTAAAGAGGAGTGCTTTCAAGTAGAATGGGTCGACTTTGTAGTAAATTCGGAACTTGAGCAATTGCCAAAGTCAGATACCTTAGAGAGATCATTAATAGGCGAATCAATTATTGAAGATGAAGAAGGAGCAGAGCAAATGCAGGTGTTGAATGCACCTCTGTGGAAGAGGAAGTTGGATATACCATTCGATTCTCTTGGGTTAGCAGAGCTAAAAATTTCTCAAGAGCGTTTTGAACTATCTATTGAAGAAGCTCTCACACTTGAGCTCAACCGAATGCCAGATCACTTGAGTTATTCATTCTTAGGTGCACCCCATGATAAGGGGTTGGGATATATTTTTGTTGATGTAAAGAGTGGCTGGACGGATCTTCCCGTGCCTATAGAGGGTTCTTCTCATGTGCAACAGGTAGTTGATAAGACTGGTGTTGGTGATCAGCAGTACAGGCGAGTGACTAGGCGTATAGAGGCCATGCACGACATTTATCGTCATTTGGCTGCAGATTTGACACAGGCTTTGGGCACTATTTTCCGAGACACTGGTGTCGAGGTTGATTGGCCACCTGATCCTCCACCCGAGGAGCGTGATCCTCCTAACAACTAGGTATGCCTGAAATCCTTATTATTACCTTCAATGAGAACATTGAAAATTTTAAGTTTGGGGGTGATAATGTAAGGATTAGTTTGTGTGTGTCCATATAGTTCATATAGATTCATGTTGCATATAGTTGTATTTCATTCGTAGTGTTACATGATTCTTCATATAGGACATATTTGTTTGTCTTTTTATGTGATTTCATATAGTTGCATTTGCATGCATATTAACATGACCCCTTAAGATGAACTATGCTATTTGATAAGTTGATGTTGATTTGAGTGTGGTGATGACGAATAAAGGGATGTTTAAGTCCTAATGAATTGATTTGCATGCCAAAAACAAATATTTTCACAAAGTCTTATAGGGTTGCTTTTGATCTTGATCATGATCACACTTGTTTGTTATTGAGATTTAATCACTTGGTTATATTTAGAATTTGTGATATTCTCGTATTGACGTAAAAATACTGATTTTTTTATCTGGACAAAAATTTGGATTTCATTGCTAGTTGTTGTAAGGCTAGGCGTCAAATGGCTAGTATCCGGCTCATATTTTGTGAGTAGTTTAGAGTTGAATGAGATGGAGCGAAACGCACTCATTCAAAAATTGTTGGAAAAAAAAGCAAAAGAAAAAAAAAGTACGTGTTTATGCATAATTGATTATGAGTGAGCTCTTTAATACTCGAGTTATTAAGTTCTAGGGGATTTTGTGCCTAGGGACCTAAGGCTTTTCATAGTCTAGGATCAGCTAACCTAACGCTCGCTACATGGGTATTACTGTATAAGTCTTTTGGGACCTCATTCATTGCACGATCAAATAAGAATCTTTGTTATGTGTTCAATAATAGCGTGAATCCTTGTATAACTCTAGTAGGAAGGAGGTGTTGTGAGTCATTATGTGTTTAACGTCTATTCTGTTTATAAACTTGTGATTGTTTGGATAAAAGATAAGTTATGGCTATTGATCTAGTTTCGAGAGTATATATGTTAAGCATCCACACACGCACGTTTCTGGTTTGTGAGTCGGTTTGTGTGATTTATTCGAGCTCTGTTTTGAGTCATTGCATTCTTAGAGGCATTGGCTTAGTCATTTGGTTATGGTTATTCTGAGGGGATCGATTGCATTATCATTTAGTTGCATTCACATAGTTGCATTCATGAATTAGGTTTGTTTTGTACTTTTGAGTCTGTTTATGCTTGAGGACAAGCATCGATTCAAGTTTGGGGGTGTGATGATTGGATTTTATATCTACTTGGAACGCTTCATTACAGGCTTAAATTGTTATTTTGGACTCAAGTTATTGATATTTTTGATGTGTTTTTGTGTTTTTGCATTTCAGGCATTAGTTGGAGGATGAATGAAACTTTTATTGAATATATGATGAAAATAGTCAAGAATCTGAAGTAAAGTATTCCCAAATTGTAGAGGATCTCGAGAGCTTCGCATGGACTATTGGATTGTCGAATTCTGATAAGCGGAACTCAACTTACAAGAAAAAGAAGAAATTGGAGCAAAAATCCAGAAGCACGGCGCGCCCGCGCAGGGAAGCGGGGCGGCCGCGCTGAAAGAATAGTAGCACGGCGCGCCCGCACTGGAATGCGGTGATTCCAGTCTGATTTTGAGAGTCTGGAAGCCCAGAACGACCAGAAGCCTATATATATCAATAAACTCACATTTTTAACAACAAGGAGACCTGAGAGAGCAATAAGAAGACCTAGAGAGCACGAGAAGGCTACGGAGAAGAAGACTTTTATTTTCTTTGATTTAGGCGATACTTGGATGCTTGTTTTCGATTTGTCTTTGAACCCTAGTACTCTTATATTGTTTATTATCATGTTTTCATTGGAACCCATGGTGACGATGAGTTCGATTATGGGCTAATCGTTATCGTGGGGTTCCAGCGGATATATTTATGGATTTTTTTAGTTAAATTTTTTTGATATCTTAGTGTGTGGTGATTGTATGATAACCTAGTATTGGTTGTGCTTATTCGTCTTATGTGCGTAGCTAACGTATAAGATAGTGTGTTAATCTTTATTGAAGCGACAATGAATATAAAGGTTTAGAACTTGCCATGCTAGCATAGGTTCATGTGTTATTGTTATGCATGATTTGTAGGTAATTTTAACCATCTTACTTGCCCTATGTAATCACGATAGATAACTTGCGCATTAAACCGTTATGTTTTCAATTCTTATAGACATATAAGGACTAAGCATAATTGGTGTCTATTCAACTTCTATCTCTTTTGTGGATGCTTGGTAGTAGGGTATTCGTACAACGAAAATTGGCGTTTACTAGTTTCGTGTTATCTGATTAGTGTCATCACCATTACATGTTAAGGTTAAGAATAAAAAGGCTATTGAATGAAGTATTTAATGAAGTTAGGATCCCATGTTTGTCTCATATAAGTAATTCAACCTCAGTTCTCTTAGTTAATGCTATTTAGTAAAATCTCTTAGTTTAATCAAAACCCAATTTGTTATTTGTCTTAGCATTGAACGATAACCATACATTGTTGCATAGGTGCATAAATTGAACTTAACCTAAACCAGTCTCTGTGGGAATGAATTTAATTTATATCTTATACTACTTGTGAACGCGTATACTTACGTGAATTATTAGCGCGTGTTAACGTCCTAACAGCAACATAGTAAGGATTTTGTGCAAATGGCATATTAGCAAATTGTGCATTCAAATTATGTGCAGGCATAACATTCACATGCATTGTAGGCATATTAGGAAATGAAGGAGGTGCAGACATGGGTGCAGGCATAGCAAGTTTGCAATTAACAAACAGATGATTAACACCACCACACTTCACACAGATTTTTCTAGGTGCATATTTATCAGGTGTGTAGTTGTTATGTTTGTTAATTCCTACTTTCCCAATTCTATTGTTTTTCCTTTTTGATTCTGCTTTAACTTCTATTTTCTCCAATCTGTCATTCAATTGCTTGATTGACAGATACCCTATATTGACTCTCTTGTTCTTTTTCACTTGACTTGTTTCTCCTGGAACAAAGTTCTTGGAAACTGATCCATATTTCTCATTTTACTTAGCTAGATGGGATTTGCTATCAGGCTTCCTTTCACTCAACTGATGTGGTTCCTTGTCTTTTAACAGATAATTTTTTTAATCATTCGACGGATAACCTTCATTATCCGTCGAATCCACATCCGTTGAAAGTCCTTCTTCCAAGTTGGGATTCAGTTTCTCCTTGCTCTTTTTCCAGGCTTCATCACAGAAGGATTATATACCTTGAACTTTAGTAATTTGAGTATGGACATCTCTAGACGATTCGCATGCCTTAATTACTTCCTGTTCTCGTTCAAGTTGCTTTCTTAAAATATCCTCTTTCTTTAAGGATTTAGTTAGTTCATCTTTGGCAATCTTGCACTCCATCTTCAGTTTCTCAAACTTAACAAATTGATTTTCTAACACATTGTTTCTTTCACTCAAAAACAAATTGTTCTCTTTAATTTTAGTATTTTCTTTACTGAGAGATTTGAGTGTAACACACAGATGATATAATTGAGTAGACATGTCATTTATAGCATCATTACACTCAATTTTAGATAAATATGCTATATTAGTGGTGATTACCTGATTACTAGATGAACTGACCTCTATTTCATCTGATTTGGCCATAAGTGCTAGATTGACATAGCTTGTATCCTCATCCTCCTCTAATCAATCAGCAGCCCAGTCATTTTCCTGAGTTAGAAAAGCCCTAACCATTTGTTTGAGCAACTCAAAGTACCTTTTTTTGTAATCCACAGGCTCAAACTTCTTTCTATCAGAATCAGGCTTTCTGCATTCACTTGAAAAATGACCACTCAAGCCACACTTGAAACATTTTAACTTTGACATGTTTCTGTTTGGCTTGGATGCTCCAAAATTCTTCTTGAATTTGAGCTTGGCAAATCTTCTGGATAGAAAAGCCAAATGCTCATATATGTCATCCATATCATCTTGACTAAGATGGTCTTCATGTTCAGCTACTAGCCCTTTTCCTTTGCATTCACAAACTCTCGGGTTTGGTGCAGATTCCACAGTTTATACATTTATCTCTATCTCTCTCTCTTGCTCAGCAACCAATGCAATGGATCCTCCCTTCTTCCTTCCTTTCTCCAGCTTTTCATCTTGCTATATTTCAAGCTCATAGGTCTTTAGAATCCCATACAGTCTGTCCAAGGTAAATTCCTTGTAATCTTGAGAGTTTCTTAGTGAGACTGTCATAGGCTTCCATTCCTTTGGCGGAGATCTAAGGAATTTGAGGTTTGAATCCTTTGTCTAATAGACTCTTCCATGCAGCTTTAGAGCATTTAGTAGTTTTTAAAACCTACTAAATATGTTAGTGAGTGACTCACTTTCTTCACTATAAAAATGCTCATTTTGCTTAATCAAGAGTTGCATTTTGTTTTCCCTTACATGCTCAGTTCCATCACATATAACTTGAATTGTATCCCAGACCTCTTTGGCAGTTTTGCAATTTATGATGTTGTCAAACATATCACCATCAACACCATTAAACAAAATGTTCATGGCCTTCTTATCCTTATGAACTTGCTCAATATGTAGATAAGACCATTCTGCTCTAGGCTTTGGGATGGATGTCTCATTTCCTGTAGCAGCTCTCATAGGGACATGAGGACCTTTCTCAATACAGTCCACATATTCTTCATCTTGAGAGAGGAGATGCAGGTGCATTTTCACCTTCCAGTGGTGATAGTTGTCTTTGTCCAGAAATGGAATTTTTACTCCAATATCCTTTCTGCTCATCTTGTTAGTTGTTGTGATCTTTAAACTCTTTGTTCTTCAAGAGCTTGCTTTGATACCAATTATTATTCCCAAACAATCTAACAAAGAATTCATTGAAGGGGGGTTGAATGTAATTCTGGTTTCTTTTTTATTTTAAGTAATGTTATATCTTAAATATATAGTTGTGTTTGATTTAGCTAAGGTGTGGAATGAAAATATTGAACAAATCAAACACAAAGCAATCAAATACAAGTATTTAAAAACTTTCTGGTGGATTGAATTTTTCTACCAGAGATATATATAAAATCGAGAACTATGTGCTGCAAGGTTTGCACACAGCTGCTTACAAGTAGAACTTACAAAGAACAGAGAAATTATTTACAGATACAGCTTTATCTATTTCTCTGGTAAATTGCTTACTGACTTGATTCTTTTCTACTTGCTACCCTCGGTTTATATATCACCAAGTTACATGATAAAAAGACAAACAAATAAGATAAAATGTTTCTTAGTCTAATTACATGCTTCTTCATTTCTCTATCCAGCATCTTTGAATATCTTCAAGTTAGCATGAAAATGAAAATGCTTCTTTGTTCTCTAAAACCTGTAAGTAGGCTGCCACATTCCATTTGCATCTAATCAACCCATGTGACTGTCAGGTCACTATCAACTGCTATTTGAATTTAAACATCCGTTGAAACTTCATTGGATCATCCGTCGAAACTGTGTTGAATCATCCGTCGAAGCTTCACTGGACCATCCGTTGAATGTGACTTGGGTCTTCCGTCGAAGCCTTGTTAAATCATCCGTTAAAAGTCTTCCATAGTAGTTAACTCTATTTCACTTATGCAAAATTACAAGACATTTAATATTTATAATTGGCCAACTTATTTTGCATATCACACTAATAGTCAACATGACTTTGAATATCCTACAAATTCTAAATCTTTAAGGCATTTTAGAATGCAGAAATGTGTTACAAGACTTATTGATACATAAGTTACTCTCTCAACGGATGTTATAGTGATCATCCGTTAAAAGCTACAAAATACACTAAATTGAATCTATTAAGGTATTTTATTTAACTTATCATCAAGTACACAACATATTTCTAACACTAATAGTGAAGGGTTTCGAGCACATAAACGCAATGGAAATGATGTAAAATTAAATTAAAATCAGAATAAAATCGAAATCATATGCAGGATCCATGCGAAAATAGATATTTAATTCGTAGTAAGAATCTTTACCTTAAAGAAGTTTTAAGAGTTCATTAATGGATGATTACTGGAGTTCCAAACCATGTTGAATCACCACGTAACCTCCTCTCGCGATCTACGCTTTACGATATCCACACGAACACTTTTCTTGAAGGATTGATGTGTACTAGCACCCGAAAACTCCATTTCTATCTCTCTTCCTCTTTCTCCTTAAACGACTAGGGTTTTGTAAACCATGTATTCATTTGTATAAATCAGCCCTCAAAGAGTTATATAAAGAGAAAAATGAGTTTTTTAATTATAATATAATTATAATTAATACTAATCCGAAATCCCAATTAATTATTTATTTAAGTCACACTTAATTAATTAATAACTTATTTCAGAACTAGTTTAAGTAAATTTTCTATTTTATTTATTTAATTAATTAAGTCATACTTAATTAATATCATAGATAAAATAAAATACTTATTTAATTTAAATTCATAATTGAAATTATTTCTCCTTCAAGCGTTCTTAGTATGTGAACATGTAGGTTATTATTACGTTAGCAATAATTTTAATATCTCATATTAAAATTATAAACAATAAGCGGCATCTAGTAATACATCATCACTACCCAAGTAATAATAATTAAATCGGTGATTCGATTAAACCTTTCGTGATAATGTACAATGTAATATAATCCCTTTAACCAAATATTATAGATTAAACTAGAGGCATGTAATGTGTCATCCTCATCATAAATAATCCAAGTTTTCTTGATTAATGAGTAGATTATCATATCAAATCAACATTTGAGTGTGTCCACGCATTTCATAGTCCAGCTCACACAAGAGGCCAATAATATCACCCCCTAAAACAGAAGGGTTAAATCTCATCTAGATCATTCATATTTCTGATACGGTTTATAATATACCCAATGTCCACTTTTATCATTACCCGATCAAAGATAACTTATAATGGAATCAAATGATATTAATCCCTGTTACAAATATAATGACTTCAGGTCTAAGGACCATTACATCATTATCACTATGAGAATAACTTATGACACTATAAATATGTAGTATCTCAAAACGGATCAATCCAGCACCATGTATCTAATACATGTGCCTGTATTTTGACTTTAGTATCATCATACTTATGATCAATGAGATGTGATCATCAGTCAACAAACATACTAGCCTTAATGCATTATTATTGTCCCCTATAATAATACTCGACTAGGGATTTTTAGGAATATAGTTACAATTCTCATAATCTCATTTCAAAGTCACGTACTTAGAGATATAGAATTACATATCATATTTCAAGGATATTTATTAATCTAACATTTATATCGCATTAAATTAAGAATTAATAAATTATAATGCAATAATCGATAAAACATAAATATTAATAATTCAAATGTCTTAAACTAAAATATCATAGTGTTGTCTATAGGGCACAAACACCAACATATAGACGCTCAAAATAATAAATTTTAAACATCGTGATAGTAGCTAAAGTATATAATTCATGTATATTAAATTAAATATAATTAATACATGTGCATTCAATAAAAATATCATAACGTATAATAATAAAGGGGCAATATAGTAATTTTAATATGATTATATTGTCTCACAAACCCTTTAGTTGTTGTATTTTTTATATATATACATATATATATATATGACATTTAAATAAGATATATGTAACATTACGAATTGCGTATTATCTGTTATATAATTTATTTTTCAGGATATACAAATTATGCTTACTCTTTAAACTACTCTTAATATTTATTTGCATGTACATTCTGAAAACTTCGTTCGAAATTAATTGACCAATTCATTCACCCTTACATTGAGAATCATTGTCATAGTAATTACGAAAATTCCAATTAATCTTTGTTAATATATAGTTTTAATAGAATGATGATAATTGCCGCTATCCTATAATAATTCTCAGTACGGTTACAAATTAAGAATATTTTATATTTTTCGTGTTTAAGTTCATTAACATTAGTAGTCTTTTTTTCTTGAAAATAATCGGTCTATAAAATATATACGCTTAAAACAATAAATTTTAAAATTTGTGTTGTTAATATAATTTTAAATTAGTAATAAATATATGTAATAATAGTTAGAGTAATTAATGCATCTATATAAATGAGATGCAATTAATACATGCGCGTTAAATAAAAATAGAGAAATACTAGAGTTCTCAAAACGGTTCACAAAATCGTTTCCTGAATTATTAGTTGTCATTATTTTATTGATTATTTCATACATATGAGTTAACAAATAAAGACACACCAAGTGTAATTTGAGAAAGATTTTGAAATTATTTTGGGGATATATAGTATCTCATATAAACATATAATAATGAAGGGGAAAAAAATAATTACAATAGGATTATATTGTCTGACAGACCCCCTAATTGTTATAGCCAAATTGTTACTAGTCGCTTAGCCAAGGCATCCACATACTTCTGGGACCTGGACTCGGTATTGAATGATGTTATTTTCATTAGTTTGCATTTTGATGTCATTGTGTGGTCCCATGTCAAAAGAACTGGAAATCAGGTTGCACACCATTTAGCTAGGTTATTTCCTTTTGGTGTACAACAAGTTTGGTTAGACAATTGCCCCGGTGAAGTGCTCTTGTACGTTGAAAAAGACATTTTATCCTGCAATGAATCAACTTCTTTGTTTTGGTGTAAAAAATATAGATATAATAAATAATAAATGACATTTAAATAAGATATATATAAAATTACTGATTGTGTATTATCTTATGTATAATTTATTTTTCGGAATACACAAATTATGATTAATCTATAAATTACTCATTTGCATGTTTATTCTGAAAAAGTCCTTCTAAATTAATTGGCAAATTCATTCACCCTTACATTAACAATAGTTGTCATAATATTTAAAATATATATAATTTTAGTAGTTCGAATCGGGTCTCTATCGCATCGGATCAGTAAAAATTCATATCCATTTTTAATGGATTGAATACGTGCTGGATCAAATTATTATCATATCGATTTTATTTTTATACAACTCATATCCCGCTATTAGGTTTAGGGGTCAGATCATATTCGATTTATTGACAACGCGAGAGAAATAATTATTTTAAATAAAAATAAGTGAGATATGAGTTTCCGGTGGGATAAGAAGTCTTTTAAAAAGAGACGCATACCTTGACAACATATCACATTCCACAATATGTTTTTTGAAAGAGAAAAATACCTTTAAGTAGGTAGTTCAGGCACTTATACGAGTATGTGGTATATTTTAGTGATTGAATTAATAAATTTTAATCAAGTCATGTTACATTATTGATATATCCTCGTGTATTTATATTAAAAAGTCTTTGTTCTCACCCACATTATGTGAGTATGTATTTAGAAGTATTAAATTTTTTGTATAAAATAGTATAATTATATGGGAAAAGATAATCTAAAGGATACAATAGAAAACTTATCAGAAAACTTATTGTTCAATGTGACTCAATTTCACAATATTTAAATACTAAATTATAAATTGAACCGTACAGATGTAAATATCATGTAAAAATAAGTAAGTATGTAAATTTTAAATGATTTTATAATTTGGATCAGTCACTTTATGGCAAAACATGATCGTTCAATCTCAACCATTAATATTAAATAAGAAAATAGAATTATTATGAAATCAATATTATACCACTTGAATTTGCATAAAATTTTTTCTGCAAATGTATTTGACTTATTCTTCACATTTATACGGTTGGATCGTAAAATAATATTCGACAACTATAATTTTAGGCCGCATTAATATAAAAAATTTCTATTGTGATTTTTAAAAACTCCGAACTCTAATTACATATATGCATATTTTTGTATATTTTTATTATTAAATTTGGTCTACTATATTAATAAGAGAATTCTACTGAATTCAATTACTTTTTAGGGGCGGTCAAATAATTATTTTTAAAGTGGTCAAGTTTTATATTTATATAAATATATACATAGAATATAATATTTTTAATAATAATATAATAAAAATTTCAATATTATAACAATCTTAGAAGTGGTAACCTCTAGCCCCTTGCAGTCTAATGTTACTGGTATGGTAAAATTGCACACTTAATAGGTATCTAAAGTTGCACACTTGTTCGCCTAATAAAGATATCTAAAACTAGTTCCGGAACTATAACGTAAATTATGAACGGGGTCGAAAACGTAGAGACTGGGTTTCAAAATATTCTCATATCTTATTTCTTATAAAGTTCGAAACAAAATTCTTATATCTTATACGAAATTTGAAAATCAGAGTATCAAAACTTTTCCGAAAATAAAAGTAAGTCGAAAAGTACTGAACTCAAAATCTGACCAGATCTGAATTTACTCTTTTTGACCCTCTAAACGACGTTATCTTGAAAAACATAAACCACAAAAGTTGAAGATAACGAAAAGATCTCTCCGGAAAGTCTAGAATCACTGAATTTTGACTTACGATGAATTTTCTACGAATTTTACAAGACTGTTGATTTATGCTGAGAAGAGCCCTACGAATTTTATAAATAAAACGAGGAAGACGAATATGATTATTTATAATGATACAAAACCCTATATCTTAATTTACAACTTATCCATATCAGAATTGGATCCAAATTTTAGGCCCATTAGTCTAATTCAATTTTAAATCCTAGTCATATTCTAATTTTAATATTTATTTTCTATTATTCTATTATTAATCGAATTCTAAAAATTACGGGATATGACATACTACCCTCCTTAAAAGAATTTGGTCCCCAAATTCACAACAATTCTAAAGTTCGTGACACGTCTACCCCTTGATCTACCAATGGTTAAACTATAGTCCACAAGATCGAATCCTAGGGAATGTACTAGTCTCATACCTAATATACTCCAAAGGTCAGCCTGCTCTGATACCATATGTGACAACCCGGGTCATGTCCCGAGCCTTTTTCGAAAATCGGGTCAAACCCCGATTACGAGTCCGAAATAAGCCGAAGCATACTGTCCCGAGTGCAGCCAACTTGGGTTACGACAAGCCCACCACAGGCCCCCAAAAGATCATGATTTGTTGGTGCATATAGTAGTAGTACTTCACCTTATAAACTAAACAGAAGTCCCACATCGAGGAGATTTGGGGCTTCTGTTTAATTTATAAGATGAAGTACTACTACTATGTGCACCAACAAATCATGATCTTTTGGGGGGCTGTGGTGGGCTTGTCGTAACCCAAGTTGGCTGCACTCGGGATAATATGCTTCGGCTTATTTCGGACTCGTAATCGGGACTTGACCTGGTTTTCGAAAAAGACTCGGGATTTGACCCGGGTTGTCACAGCCGACATCGAGGCGGAAGCGTCGTCTGGATCCGAATCTGCTAAGTGGACTGACAAGTTACATGTCATCTTCTGTGAGTTATGTGATCCTGAGGTTGTAAAGGGTAACAAGGTAGGAGGAACTTTGAACAAATAAGGATGAAGTACGGCTCGCTAAGAATTCAAGAAGCCGAAACCAGTTGTGAAGTACACTATTAAGCAATTCGAGAATCACTGAGATGCAATGAGAGTTGATTACCGGTTATTCAGGAAGATTAAATTTGGGGAGAGTGGTTTGGGGTGGAACGAGAATACGAAGACAATCGAAGCATCTGCTTCATGGTGGGCATCAAAAATACTGGTAAAATCCTCATAACAATTGACAATATTTGTTGTTTATTTTTAAGATTGTTATCAGATTTAGCTTATGTCATTTGTGGAATAAAAAAAATGTTTATATTGTCTGCAATATTTGTTAATTTGTAGCGTTTTGGGTGAAATAAACATCTCTTACTTGATGCATTTCTGATCTCCTGTAAAAATGAATACGTTGATGTAATCACTGTATTTACCGATAGAAAACGAGGGTATGTGCCAAACAATTTAGCTATATAACAAGTGAAGCAAGATATGAGAAAGTGTTTAATGTTCTCATGATTATTAAGGTCTGATTAGTCTTCTTGGAAGGAAAATTTAAATACTGTAGAATTTTAAAACCTTGAGCATGTTATTCAGTCAGATAGTCGGTTGTTACTCTATTGGTGTGTTTTGTACTGACTTTCAATGTTTATTGAAAAGTAGAACATATATCAGTAAAGACAGAAGGCTTGTTTGTTTTTTTTATCACCATTAGTCTTACAATATCATTGGGATGTATTTTGATATATATGTTTTAGCTGGTATTTTGATTTATATAAACATTTACATATATTCCAGCAAAGAAAGTTAAGAAATTACTTACACGGTCAAATTTCTTTCATATTGGGTATGTATTATTTTTTCATTATCCTTGTAACTTCGCAGCTAATTTGCATTGTATTAGTTTGTTAGCTAAGCCAAAGTTTCTCTTTTATAGAGTTTTGAGCGATGCACAATCTTAAGCTTCTGGTTGATTTTAACCTTATTTTGGCCGTAAAGGATACGCAACACAAAATATTCTCGTGTTGTGTGATTTTAACATGTGTTTTACTTTTTCCTGGGCAGAGTGGAAAGGCGGCGTGCACGACAGTCACATTTTGACAGAGGCTAAATCTAGAGCAGAACTTAATTTTCCATATCTAACTTGAAATAAATTTTATATTACAGATGTAGGCTATCCACACAAAAAAAGGATATATGGCTACGTACAAAGGTTCAAGTATAAGATTTCATCAAGACTTTTGTAGGAGTAATGGTACCGCACGTGCATCTCGAAATATAAAAAGAAAGATTTAATCATTTACATTCTTCGTGTTGAATGGTTATTTAACGAATATTTGGAGTTTGGAAAGCTAGATTTGCTATTTTAGCAAATATGCCAGCATATTCGATGGATACACAAACCGACATCGTTTTGGCTACAATGACGGTTTGTAATTATATTCGTAAGACAAATGTTGAAGATAGCCCGTTTCAAGTTGCTGAAAGTGAAAGGTACATTCATGAAAATTTTATTACGACAACTAATAATAGGGATGCAGACACCGAAACAGCGGGTGATCCTGGTAATATGTGGATTGCAAAACGTGATGAAATTGCTTCCCATTTAACGTAAATGTTGTAATTTCTACTCCAATTTTTTGTTTTTAGTAATTTGTATTTTAATATTTTTGTTTTAAATTTTGTCTTTTGAATTTTATATTTGTGTATGAATTTAATGTGTTAAAATTTTGATTTTTTTAAAGAAAAATATTATAACTTATAAGTTATTATTTGCCAAACACATCACCAAATTAGAACCTACTTAAAAGTAAAATTTTCCAAACGCCAAAATCACTTATAAGTAATAATCTATAACTTATAAGTAAAATTATCCCAACACATAAATAACTTATAAGTTACGATTTTCATATCACTTATATAACATTTTACAATATTAAATCATACTCCCTCCGTCTTAGCCATTTGTATACAAATGGTTTGGGTATGGAGGACAAAAAATATAATAAAATAATATTACTTTTGTTAAGACAGTGGGATTAGAGAGAAAGAAAAAGTGTAATTTAGTGAAAAAAAAATAAAATTGGTTAAAGTGGCGGGACCATTCAATATTTATTAAATAAAGTGAATGCAGTGGGAGAAAGTAGTGGGTGTAGTTGATTTTTATATTATAATTTTTTTTTATCATTTTTGGTAAATTTGAGATGTATAAAATTGAATGAGACATCAAAAAATGAAAATGTATATAAATGAATGGAATAGAGGGAGTAAATTTAATTTTTTTTCAAAAAACCACCTACCCTTAAACATGTCTCAAATATGAACTTTTCAATTAAAAAAACATGTCTTGTCTCTAGTACAAGCCCCACCTGCTATAAAAGCTCCAATGCACAGGAGAAGCATGTACAAAAAACAACTCCCAAAGCGAACAAAATATGAACACAAAACCTTGAAGACAAGAAAAAGAGAAACAAAGCCAAGAAGGTTGGAAATGGAGTCAGCTACCTCGGTTGCTCCACACCAAACTAAAACTATCTCTTACTATTATCCTATCCCAATCCCCAAATATCATCTTCATTTCCCCAAATTCATCTCTTCTCAAACCCTAAATCTCCATTTCAGATCAAGAAAACACCATTATTTCATCTCCCCTTGTGCTACAATCACCACTACTTGCAGCAAAGATCATGAAGAAAACAACAATTATGATGACCCATATCAGCAAAATTTAATCTTTCCTCATAAAAATGATCAAAATTTAATCTTTCCTCAAAAAAATGATGACCCAAAAAGCAATGTAATTTCATCAAACAGTTGGTGGGAAAAATTGAGAGCTGTGGTTGGGCAGAGTGTTAACTTAGAAGGGATTTCTGGGGCTTTCGGAATTATTGCGAAAGATAGACATTTAGTAGTGCCTCATATTGCTGTACCTGATATAAGGTACATTGATTGGGTTGAATTGAAAAGAAAAGGGTTTCAAGGTGTTGTCTTTGATAAAGATAATACTTTGACTGTTCCTTATTCTTTCACTATTTCGAGACCTCTTCGATTTTCGGTTGAAGAATGTAAATCTGTGTTTGGCACCAATATAGCTGTCTTCAGCAATTCTGCTGGTAAATTTCTAATTGTCCTTGTATTTATGTTGTTTCTAATACAAAGTAACATAGCATATAAACTGTAATGACTTCGACTGATGGTTTGGTGAATGGCGATTTGTACTAATGAGACTAGTGATCTAAGATGGTTTGCGTAATTTGTAGGAGTGATCATAAATGTATTATACATATAACTAGTATTTTTCTTGTTATTGTTTTGGTTATTTTACAATGTCTTTGATCTGATGATAAAACAGGACTCCACGAGTATGATCGTGATGGTAGGATAGCAAGAGCACTTGAGTTCAAGATTGGAATTAAAGTTATCAGGCACAGTGAGTGATCTTTCCCAGTTCAAATTTTAAAGCTTTATTAGGTAGAAACTAGAAAGTGTTTACCTATAGTTTTGTGGTATGATTGGATGATTTAAGTGACATATGGGCTTGAACTTTAATTCAAGGTGTGACATGGCCTGTGGGAAAACTCAAATTTCTAACTAGATAATTTTGGCTAGTTTTTCTGTATCTAATATAATTCTCTTGTTTTGCTAAATATAGGGATAAAGAAACCAGCCGGATCAGCTGAGGAAATTGAACAACATTTTGGATGTGAATCCTCAAGACTAATTATGGTTAATAAGATTTTTTCAAGAGAATCAAGTCCTAAATGTTTGCTATGGTTTTGTATTAACTAAATAAAATCATAATGTATGTTGCAGGTGGGTGATCGACCATTCACGGACATTGCATATGGTAACCGGAATGGTTTTCTAACTATTTTAACGAATCCACTAAGTGTTGATGAGGAGCCTTTAATTGTTAATCAGGTTAGTTTGATCTTCCTCTGTGATCCATTCACGGAAAATGGGATCTTGTATAGTCAGCAAAGAATTATTTTTGTAGCGATTATTCTATTAAGTTTTTATTTTCGCGCAGAAATTAAATATTTTTTCATTCTGATTCCTCGGTGTAGTAACATATGATGATAACTCGGTGAAACGTGGTAGTGCTGCTGCTTTTTGTTGTATATTAGTTCTCTTTCAGTGTGGATTTTCTATTGTTTCTAATTTAATATTACTAATATTTGCAGGTGAGGAAGTTGGAAGTAAGCCTTGTTAAAAGATGGTCTAAGCAAGGGATTCGCCCGACCAGTCATTGGCTACTTCCATATTCGTCGGAGTGTGTGATAGATCATTCACCTCTGTAAGAAATTTTGTGGATAAACAGTGATATTAATGTCTCGTAGCTATCAACAGTGACGTCTTTATAATCATTATTTATTCGTTTCGTGATACCTGTTTGCTATATGGAACATTAAACATAAATAAGCAGAGTTTGGTCCATTAAGAAAATATTCATACACAAAGTAGTGGAAATAGAAGTACAGTTCTGTACTTGGATAGGAACAGCCTTTAATGTTGCTATTTAGTACTCCCATGAAAATTGCTCTAGTTGGTAATAGTACCTTCTAATATATAAAGCTATTTTCATGATCTTCTATTTTTGTTTCAGTTATAGTTTATCAGTGAAGAAAAAACCATTAGCAAGTCTCAGATTTGTGTTAAAAGTTTTTTTTATTTTTCTCGAGAGGTACTGTATGTAGAATATATTCTCTTACTACTGGTAATTTGATGTCAATAAGCTGCTTGGTTGGTTAGGTGATCCAAACCTATAACACTAGCTAGTAGCTACTGGATAAGAATGTCGACTATTATGAAAAAGAAAACAAGATGATTATTAAGAAGTATATGACCGGTCGACCTGTGCTGTCCCATAATTTTTTGAAAACAAAATGTCAGTAGAGGATGCTACAGTGGCGAAAGCATCTTCCGTACCTTTGGAGGTCAAGGGTTCAAATCACCTGTTTGGATGGTTATGTGAGTCTTTATGAACAGTATACACTACGCATAGAACTTTGGTATTGGAGTTATAGTGTAACAGAAATTCGGTATTAGTTTCGTGGTGTAACAAATCTAATTGCTGCATATTTTACCGGGGCCAAAGTTTTTAGTAGTGGACCTCTCTTCCTTTGTCAAACTTATCTAGGAAAGATTACAGAGTCCTTTACCATGATTGTATTAAGTTAAATGAAATGAAGCATTTAAAGGTGGACGCATTGTACAGATTAAATTAGTGGTATGAATTATTCTACAGTATATGACTTGTATGTATCCTTGTATGATCATAATTTCTATTTTCTCTAGTGTCCTTTCTCGTTATTGATTTAGTAGGGTGCTAAAAGAAAAATCACAAGTAACATTTAAGTTCAGTATAACTATGGATAGGGGATAATATTTACTTTAGGGGAGCATTTCTCTAGGCAGGTAGGTAATTTTTCATTGAAGCCCGAACAATTAGGCTGGGGGTTTCTGTTTCGATGCAAATAAATAATGATGGTGTCGTGAAAATGTTGAAAGGTGTTGCTTTTGACGATATACTGGATTTCCAAATATCTAGAAACTTCTGACATGTAACATTCTTAATCTGGTCCAGTAAATTACACAAGTTAAGAGTACAAAAGTTTGTATTACTAATACCTAAACTTAAAAGGGAGGTACATATCTGTGTTCAGTATGCCGTGCGGTTACTTGTAGAGATTGAGGAGTTAATAAATCTTGTTATTTCACAACCATTTTTCTTGGGGAACTTAGTTTAGCTTAGGAGATATTTTAACGGGCATTCCTTGTGACGGTATTGGAAGAGGATCCATAATAACTGGCTCGTCAGGGTTTAGTAATGACCAGTCATATTTCATTACAACATAATGAACAAAAATCAAAACGTTTAGTTTTGCCAGTTGATGACCTGCACACAACCTTGGGCCTCCACCAAAAGGTAGGAAAGCATATGGTTGAATAGGAGCATCAAATCTACTTGGATTAAATTCCATGGGTTCCGGAAAGTACTCTTCATTAAAATGGGTTCCATATGCAGTCCACAGAATCTGCAGAGCAAACATGAAAATGGAGCTTTCGTTAGTTATAGTGCTGTTAATTTGATGATGTAGATACTTCCATGAAAGTTAAAGTATGTTCCAGTGGGTGAAGGTAAGAAGATAAGCAAGAAATATCACCTTCCATCCTCTCGGAATTGTAAATCCTTCATATTCAATATCAGATACTGCTTTTCTGAATGAGCCAAAGATTGGAGGAAAAAGTCTCATACTTTCGCGTGCAACTTTCCAGGTGTAGTTCATATTTTTCATGTCATCCAGTGTCAAACTTTCACCATGCCTCTTGTTGTTCATAATATTGACATGTTCTGGTATATAGATATAATGAGATAGAGTTGAAGTTAAATTGCTAGAATTGTCTGAGTTCTAGCAGTACAGCTGGGGAGAGGTGATATTATTATGTACAGGTAACTGTAGCTAGAATAAAGCTGAATATGTACCTTGAAGTAGAATAGAGTAACAGTTTGGATGTTGAGCCAACATTTTGAATGTGGTTGCAATTGCAAATGATGTGGTATCATGAGCTGCAAATACCAGTAAAACCACATTGTCGACAACCTCTTCTTCGCTGATCTCACCTTTTATTAGCCCAGCCACTAGTCTTGAAAGTAGCATCCCTTCTTCCTCCCCGCTTTCTGGTCTCCTTTCCATTTCCTCTCTTTTGCTTCTCACGATATCAACCAACATTATCTGTATCTCCATTCGTGCATTCTTCGCCCTTGAAAACTTGGAGCCTGGGAAATTGATTGCTGGGGAAAAAACACCTTCCAGAACTCTTTCGAACATCTCCAACATTCCGGGCTCCACCACAATGCCTAATAAGCACTCGAAAACAATAGTGAATGTCAGCACTTTGGTGCTACGATATAGACTAATTGTTTCAGAGCCATGCCAGTTCCTCTCCAAGTGAAGCTGTACTGACTTGCACATTTTTGGCACTATAGCCTCTAACCCTGCTGGGCCAAGAGTTGCGGAGATGACCCCACGTAGTAGCCGGTGTGCGTCCCCTTGTTTTTCCATAATGGAGTTTTCCCCCATGAGCTGAACTGATGAAGATGGCCACGAGCTTATAACTAGCTTAAACTCATTAGACATAAAGAAGCGATTAGCTTCAGCTCCATTCACAACTACAGTTGGTGATCCCATCAACCTTGTCTTGAAGATTTTCCCATGTTTAGCTACACGAGGTTGAACAAATTCCTCGTACAACCTGTTCTTCTGCTGTGATTTATAGAACTCGATAGTTTCACCAATCCAAGGTAGTCCCATTTCACCTGGAGGTAGCTTCTTCTTGCTTTTACGCCTCACACTCTCTCTATGAATCAACACCATGATCAAGGCACAAAGTGGACCCAAAACAGACAAAGCCAAAGAAGGAGAAACGTTGATGCTCATTGCCATTGTTTGCCAAACGAAGAAGATGAAAGATAGGTTGTTGTAAGCAGTTTTAGCGACTCGTGATGAATTTATAGTACAAACGAGGAGAACCGGGTAATGCATAGAATCACTAGATTCACAGTCATCTGGTAATCTAGTCGGCTAAGAAGCATTAAAATTAAGGAAACGAATCAAAGGTCGGTCCCTGAGAAGATGATGGGCATTGGGTCGGTGATATGCATCAATGCATGTGCTCAAGGAGTCTCTCTCAGACAGTTTGGTGTTGTTACTACTTGGAGAAACTGAACATGAACTGGTATGTTAATGTTGCACTGCACCTTAAAATATCGTAATGTAACATGAGTATTAAATTAAGGGGCAAACTTCAGGTTAGTCATGGCAAATGGAGTTTTTAAATGAGAAGGATCCCAGAAGATCTGCCATACAGTTTGCACTTTGGTATATTTGTGCACTCTGCATTGTTTTCAGCAATCATGGGAGGTGCTAAAGATTCCATTTTCTTCATGTGACTTCCACTGGGAGATAAAAACATTTTAATTTATTATGTAATTTAAAATATTTTTAAAAACATTTTCTCTATGTACACTTGGTATATTTTGCAAATATTTTAAATAGGTTCAGCGTTAAATAGGTTCACGCCCTGAACGTATAATATTTTAAAACCAACTCTAACAATATCCTTGCGTATGCTTCTTGGTCGTTTGATTAACATTGACTAATAATTTTAATTTTTTGATTAAAAGTTAGTTAATTTGATCATCGAAAAATAGAAAATGACAACTAAAAGGGAAAGTATATAGTTGATCATTTTTAACTAGGTCACGAAATATTCATTCAACAGTATTTGATAAAAAAAATTGACATGATACATATTATTATATAAATATCGGTATCAGTTACTTATGCATTTGGCAAAATATTATCACATAGAATAAATTAAAAAATAATCGAGGATACGCATCTTGCAAGTGATCTGCATTTATTCGCAATCACCCGTAGTTCACAAATGATGCGTAATCTCAAGATGTGCATCTCCCATAATTTTTTTAGATTTTTTTTTTTGAAATTTGCATTAGTAATATCCGACAAATAAATGCATATCATGTCGATAAAAATAATCAAAATTAAATACTCCCTCTCTTTTCTATCAATTTGATACTTTGATTTTTGCACATATGTCAATATGCTTTGAATGCATATTTAGAAATATTATTTATAATTTTTTAAAATAAAAATAAAACAAAAAATATTTTAATTTACATAAAAAAATAAAAATTATATTTTTAACTACCCAGTTCAAACACATGAGAGGGTGATGCAACTAATATAGAAAGTCAGCATAGCAAGTCAACATAATAGAACTGCAATATTCTAGAAGGAATGTTAGTTAGATGAGCTGGCAATTAGTTTGTTACAATTATCTTCTTATCCATTTTATATAAATAGAATGAACAGGCTTAGCTTGCAAGCTAAGTAAATGTAATATACTCTTCTTCTTCTTCAATACAGAAATGTTGTTGTTTGCTTCATAAGCTTGGTTAAGTTCTCCATTAATGGAGCTGTCATGGTATCAGAGCCATAGATACCAATAGTATATACTATTCCGCTGCTACATATATCTACATACACATTCATTATCTTTCTCTATTTCAATAGATCTGTTTTACTACTCTAATTCATAATCTCTGAAGCTCATAACTGTCATCAATGGCGTCGTCTCCTTCATATCTAAATGCTGCAACTGGAAACGCATCTTCACTGGTTACTTCTCTCACTTTTGATACAAATCATCCGTATTTCTTGCATCCATCCGATCATCCAGGTTTAATTCTCGTTACTGTCACTTTAACTGAGCAAAACTATAATCAATGGTTTAGATCTATGAAGATTGCGCTTTCATCTAAGCTAAAGCTATGTTTTGTTGATGGCACATATACTAAACCTGCAACTACTGCTACTAATGCCAATCTGATTTTACATTGGACTCGTTGCAATGATATTGTTATTTCATGGATTCTGAACACTGTTTCACCTGAAATTCGTCAAAGTGTTATGTATATGAATAATGCTAAAGACATCTGGGATGATTTTGCTATTCGATTTGCTCAGACAAATATTCCTAAGCTGTTTAATTTGAGAAAGGAACTGGCTTATTTGAGTCAAGGAAATTTGTCAATTTCTGCATATTTCACCAAATTTAGGTCTCTTCATGATGAATTAGATGTTATCTCAATTGTGCCACGTTGTGATTGTGGAAAGTGCTCCTGTAATGTGAATGCTAAATTGGACAATTTTAGTAAAAGTGCAAAGTTGTCACAGTTCCTTATGGGACTTGGTGAGCAATATACAACTATAAGAGGCCATCTCCTATTAATGACACCAATTCCATCTCTTAGTGCTGCTTACAGTCTATTGATGCTGGAAGAAAATCAGAGGGAATTGGGGATTAATACTAATGTCACTGAGTTTGTGGCTTTGTCTGTTAAGGCTTATGATAAGTCTTATGATAATCAAAGAGGAGGTCTCAAATCTGGAAGACAGAGTACTGTCAAGAAACATGAGAATGCAGAAATATGTGATTTCTGTCAAATGTCTGGTCATTCAAGAGACAAATGCTTTTGTGTACATGGTTATCCCCCATGGCACGGACTTCATGGTAAACCTAAACCTAAGCCTAAGCATCAAGTCAAAGCTGCACATGCCTACAATGTCAATACTACTTCGAAATCAGTAACTGCAGTGAAAGCTCCTGATACTGCAGGATTTACCAATGCTCAATGTCAACAACTTATGACTATGATACAGATCAGTTTAAAAGAGTTATCTACTCCAAACAATAATGCTGCATCTACATCTGGAATGAACAGTCAATGACCTGCATCTAATACTTCTACTCCACATATGGCTGGTAATGTCATTCACTTTGTCTGTCATACAAACAGTAAGCATACTTTGAAATCTAATATGTGGATTATAGAATCCGGTGCCACAGATCATATTACTCCTCATTTTCACTTACTACAAGATGTGCACACAACTAATTCTGTGTTGCATTTGCCTAATGGTCAATACACTGTTGTTACACATATTGGTACTGTAGCTCTACATAATAATATTGTCTTGACTGATGTGCTTTATGTGCCAAGTTTCAATTATAACTTGCTGTCAATCCCAAAGCTTACTGCTACAAATTCCTGTAATGTCTTTTTCACTAAAGATGCATGCTATATTCAGGACCATGTTTTGAAGAAGATTACAGAGATTGGTGAGCTTCATGATGGACTGTATCTTCTACATCACCCTGTCAATAGTTCTGAGTCTTTACCTGATGTAATTCATTCTCAGCCTGATCATACTACTCATGTTCAGTCTATATGTAATAATGTGCAAAATGTAACTATTTCAAAACTTTGGCATGCCCGTTTGGGATATCCATCTGTGTCTTCCATGAAATTTTTACCAACAACAATGTATAATCACTCTGTCCTGTTTACTGAATGTGATACCTGTCATTTGGCTAAACAAACTAGACTGTCTTTTTCTGATAGTATTACTAGCAGTTCTAGTCTATTTGAACTCATTCATGTAGATGTTTAGGGTCCCTACAAATACAAGACACATGGAAACTGTAGTTATTTTTTGACTATAGTTGAAGACTTATCCAGAGCTACATGGGTGTTTCTCTTTGCTGATAAAAGTCAAGTTTCTTTGTTATTAAGAAATTATATCACATACATTCAAAAACAGTTCTCTTGTCATATCAAATGTCTTAGAACTGATAATGGCACAGAGTTCTTACATTCAGATTTCAGAAATTATTTAGCCTCACTTGGTATTATTCAGCAAAAGAGTTGTACTTACACTCCACAACAAAATGGAGTTGTGGAGAGAAAGCACAAGACTCTTCTTAATACAGCTAGAGCTTTGAGATTGCAGGCATATCTACCAATTTCTTTCTGGGGAGATTGTATTTTAACAGTCACATATTTTCTAAATAGAACCCCTGTGGCTAGTCTGAAGGGTTTAACTCCTTACCAAATCTTGTTCTCAAAACCTCCTGTGTATGATCATATTAGAGTATTTGGTACTCTGTGTTATGCTACTAATACGCTTCCACACAAGGATAAATTCAGTAATCGTGCTCACAAATGCATTTTTCTAGGTTATTCATTTGCTCAAAAAGCATATAAAGTCATGGATCTTGCTTCCAGAAAGGTTTTTGTGTCCAGAGATGTTATGTTTCAGGAAAATGTCTACCCATTTGCTTCTATTCCTGTTTCATCTACACCTGCTCATTTGTTTGCTCCTGACATATCATTTCCTGAAGATCCTTTTTATGCATCTTCTACACTGAATTCATTTGATTCAATCACAAATGATGCTACTACTAATGAAGAGCTGCAAAATAGGGAATCTGAATCTGTTACTGCTCCTTTGGAGTCCACTGAAATTTCTCCAGTAATTCCTACTCCAACTATACCTGTTAGACGAAGTACTCGTGTGAAATCCATTCCAAGTAAATTTCAGGATTATGTTGGTCTTCCTTCCACTGTAGTTTCTAAAGTCAACACAACTATCTTGTCTCATCAGTTAGCAAGATTTTCTCATGCATATCAGGTTTTTGCTGCTAATATTACTCATGTGCCTGAGCCAAATTCTTATAAATCAGCCTGTCAACATTCTGTGTGGTGTGAAGCTATGGCTACAGAACTTGCAGCACTGGAAGCAAATAAAACTTGGAAAATCATGCCATTGCCTCCTGGAAAAAGAGTTGTTAGCTGCAAATGGTTATACAAAGTAAAGTTCAATCAAGATGGTACAGTAGAGCGTTACAAGGCACGTTTGGTAGCTCGTGGTTTTACCCAAACAGAAGGACTAGACTATTTTGAAACGTTTGCACCAGTTGCAAAAATGTCAACATTTCGAGTGTTATTATCTTTAGCAGCCATTCATAATTGGTCTGTTACCAGATGGATGTTACAAATGTATTTTTATATGGTGAGTTATAGGAGGAAGTTTATATGTCTATTCCTCAAGGCTACAATTTGCCAACAGAGTTTGCTGCTTATACATCTAAAGTTCCTCTGGTATGCAAACTGATTACGTCACTTTTTGGTCTTAAACAATCTCCACGGGAATGGTTTACTAAATTTCGATCTGTTGTGATAGCTTATGGATTTACTCAAGCTAGTTCTGATCATAGCTTGTTTATTCTGGCTACATCTTCCAGTTTTATGGCAGTACTAGTCTATGTTGATGACATTTTGGTCATTGGAAATAATACGACAACAATTGCCCATCTAAAGACTCATCTTGCTGGTCATTTCAAAATCAAGGATTTAGGTTCAATCAAATATTTTTTAGGCATCGAAGCTGCTAGGTCTGATAAAGGTATTTACTTGAATCAACGGAAGTACACGTATGATATCATTCGTGATGTTGGCTTTGAAAATGCTCGAATTGCAGTTGTTCCTATGGAACAAAATCACACTCTACTTAATAATTCTACATCTCCATTTCTCTTTAATCCTGTTCCTTATCGTCGTCTGGTTGGGCGTCTTATTTACTTAACCATAACACGTCTGGATATCTCCTACGCTGTGCATATTCTGTCTCAGTTTCTCTCTTCTCCTCGACAGTGTCATCTTGATGCGGCTTATCGTGTTGTTCGGTATCTTAAATACACTCTTGGTCAGGGAATACTGTTATCTGCTCATAGCACTTTATCTCTTACTACTTATGCTGATGCAGATTGGGGGGGGGGGTTGTCCTCTTTCTCGTCAATCTCTTACAGGCTACTGTGTCGTGTTAGGATCTTCTTTGTTATCCTGGAAAGCCAAGAAACAACACACTGTGTCACGATCTTCTGCAGAGGCTGAATACCGTGCCTTAGCTGATGTTTGCTGTGAGATAACATGGTTACTCACTCTTTTTCAAGAACTTGGTTTTTGTAATCTGAAACCAGTCCAACTCTTCTGTGATAACAAATCAGCCATGTACATTGCTGCAAATCCAGTATTTCATGAGCGCACAAAACACATAGAAATTGACTGTCATATTGTTCGTGAGAAATTACAGAAAGATGTCATCTCTACTGCCTACATTGCTTCCAAGGAACAACCAGCTGATCTCTTCACCAAAGCTCTCCCTTCTTCCTCTCTGGTTCATCTCATGTCCAAGCTTGGAGTGGGTGTAACTAATATAGAAAGTCAGCATAGCAAGTCAACACAATAGAGCTGCAATATTCTAGAAGGAATGTTATTTAGATGAGCTGGCAATTAGTTTGTTACAATTCTCTTCTTATCCATTATGTATAAATAGAATGAACAGGCTTAGCTTACAAGCTAAGTAAATGTAATATACTCTTCTTCTTCTTCAATACAGAAATGTTGTTGTTTGCTTCATAAGCTTGGTTAAGTTCTCCATTAAAGGAGCTGTCAGATGGCTGGTTTGTAACCAAAACAATGAATTTTCAATTTTCAGGGCTGTGAAGATGTTTTCCGCACTCAAGGTTGAAGGACTACAAGTTTGGCTTCGACAAACATTTAATTCGATTTATATATCATCAATTTACATTCACGTATCCGGCCATGAACAGTTTAACGTGATACAGGTTCAGATGATGTGATATTACCGATTAGATGTGATGGGCCTTCGTATGCTCCTTATTCAACAACGTAGACGGAAAATAAATTTTTAATCGAAATTGAAAGGTTATAAAGGTTAATTAAGTTATTTTTTAATATATAAAGGGTAATTAAGTTGCTTAGTAATTAGTATTTTATTTACTTTGACCGTCCAATGCCATTAACAATTTAACATACTAGTTTATAGCATGTGCTTTGCACACGGGTATTTTAAAAATTATTTAATAAAATATATAAATAAATTTATAATTAAAATTGAATAATATAATTCTGAAAAATTAAGTTATTTATATAATACTTTCGTTACATAAGTTATTTTTATATTATATATTTTATGAGATTATTTCTATAAATAGATTTGTCAAAATTTAAAATTTACTTCAAATTTGTATTAAAAACTTACCATAAATAATACAATTCATATTTATAATTGTATTGTAAAATTTATATAATTAAAATGGGTCATAATAAATATATGGATCTTTTATAAATCTAATATAGATACCGAACCTAAAAATACATAGTCCACTGGGTCAAACTAAAGTTAAAAATTATATCCGAGCCAAAATATAAATATCAAACCTTAGAAAAGGGTTATCCAGCAATTTATAATATATAGATTACGTTATTTTTGAAACAAGTACAATGCAACCAACAAGTCAACATTCCTATCAAATAAAAACATTTAAATATAACCATGATATTGATATACCTTTGTACCAAAAGGTGGCATTTGGTTCAAAAAAAACCTTATTCTAACTAACTTCACTAACTAGACGCTGAAGTAGAACAAACAAACAAACAAAGTAAGTATATTTAGATTTATCAAATTTGTTTATTCACTGTGACATGAAATCGGTTTCACTTCCCTCCATTTTTATTTGTTTGGAATGATAATTTATAGAAGTCAGAGTTCACTCTTTAGTAAAGGGTCCAATTCATTACCAAATTAAAAATTAATCTCATCCAATATGTTGGATTTCATTTTGTGGAAACGAAAAAAATTATCAACTCGCTTGAGGGATTATTGTACATCAACTTCTATCGGAAATGGTAAAAAAATTTATCCTTGACGAAAGAGGAACGGGTTGATCCGCCCCATCTTGAGTCTTGACACTAAGGAGTTAATTTCACTTTCATTTAAGATCAAAACAGTATACCTATTTTGCAAAATACTGTTTACAACCCTTACCTTTCAATATCAACTACAACATGCATCTCTTTATATTATAAAATTGAAATTGAGATGTTAATATTAATAACTAAAATTTCAAATTAATTAAAATATTTATTTTAATACATTTTTTACATGAAAAAATTTATAGATTTATTCTATTAGTAATACTCTAAATTAATCATAATGCTAAATACTTAAAATATATTTATTAAGCAAAATATATGTTTATATATATAATCATAAAGTTTCTAAATATATCTATATTTTAAAATTTTAAAAATTATACCGAGTAATAAAATAATTGACATTAATATCATTTTTATAATTTGAAATTCTAAATTTTAGTTTAATTTAAAAAAATTAAAATTATTATTTAAATATTTTGCTGAATTTCAATTTTACCTTTTACCATCCACAATATAAATATTTTCAACAAAATGGTTAAAAAGATGCATATTGTATTTGATATCTAAAGTTAGGGGTTGCAAACTGTGTTTTTAAAAATAAATTTATAGTTTTGTTATTAAATGAAAGGTAGGGGTTGCAAAATATAATATTTAGATAATGATATCCTGTGTTTTATAAAACCATAAACGTTATGCCTCTCCGAGCACGATAAGTGAGTTTTCATGGATAATTTGTAAATTTAGTTAGTATCATACTACAAGTTACTACAGCACTACGGAACAAAACATAACTATGTAGTGGACTTGCTTTTACAAGGTAAAAACAGATCATCGATCTTAACCCAAGCACCTAATTACCTGAAGAACAAGAGTCAAAATTCAGGTTTACAAGAATTAAGCTCAAGTCCTCGACAGTCGTCACTGCACTGCTGTTGCTGTAGTCTCATTTACTGCCTGCATTCCAACAATTTAATGTGGGCTTCCCAGTCTTTCTTGTAAATCTTCAAGACTTCCAACTACTCCTCTGACACCCTCATTAATCTGTTACAAGCTAAAACCAACATTACACAATTAATAATCAAGTAATAGATTGCCCCTACCTCTGCAGTTTAACAACCCAAGCTGTTCCTTCAAATCTTTTTATCATCTACAAGTTTGGGAGTCTATTTTCGATCATCTTGCATACAGACCAACATTTGAATAAATGGTGTTTGCCATTAAATCATAAATATATGAAAAGACAGAACACAATGTATGCATCGATAAGGGGCACATGCACCAACTTATAAGAGTTCAAATGAGTTCTTAGATACAACTTGGTCCACACTACTTCTGTATTATATAGGAACAAAAATTTACCTAGAATCCAAGGTCCATATTTCTTTGATTCAATAAAGAAAAACATAGGAATCATTATTTTCAAATATCAGAAATAAATACATGCTTCTTTTTTATTAAGCGTTAACATAAGCTAGTCATACAGGGCTTCTGTCACTGGTTTCCAGGTCTAACAAAATTTTTGAGACACTTAATTAATACACAAAATACTACAATTGTATTCATGAAAGAAATAGAGTAAAAAATGGTACCTTAAATGCAGTCTGCAGCACATTCAAGTAACCATATACAACTTCAGCTGCCAATATTTGCTTCACTCCTATATACAAAACCCACTATCCCATCCGCACTACTATCTTTATCTCAACTCTTTCTACCTTCTTCCTTGAAAGCAAGCACGTAAAGATGGCGAAGGAGAAGAGCAAGCAGGGTTCTCTGCTCATTTTCACCTTGATTGCTGGCTTGATTTCTCAGAGCTTGGTGATTCCTGTAATCTCTGCTGCAAGTTTCGAAGATCAAAAGAGCTATTACCCTCCAGGAGACCCACATGCAGACGGAAGTCCCCCAAAAGGTATATCGTGACTAGTATCAATTTTCTTATCTAGTGTTTTTTGATAAATGCTAGTTTCAGAAGTTTACAACTGCTTTGTCTATGTTCAATCACTCAACACCCTTATACAAAAGACATGATATAAATAAGGTTTTTGAGTTGTATGTTGCTATATCTACAAACATTGTTCTGTAAAATAAAGTGTCTTGTTAGATCAAAAGCTTACTTAAAAGAAAAAAGCACACGCATGTACTCTAGAGATAAATATTACAATGACATAGGTTATTTGGTTAAAACTTATATTGGTGATTTCAGGTTCTCACCATACCAGACATGGCCACAAAAGCTCACCACCAAGTAACTGCGGAACACCACCAAGTGGAGGACACTACGACCCTGCACCTCCAACTGAAGGCAGTCCACCCACCACCATAATCCCACCAACTAGTCCGTCTATAGACCCCGGCACCCCTTCAACACCAACACTTGAAACCCCTCCCACCACCATAAGCCCACCTACTAGTCCGTCTTTAGACCCAGGCACCCCTTCAACACCAACAGACGGAAGCCCGCCAACTAGTCCCACTACAGACCCAGGCACCCCTTCAACACCAACATATGGAAGCCCGCCAACTAGTCCATCTATAGACCCCGGCACCCCTTCAACACCAACACTTGAAACCCCGCCCACCACCATAAGCCCACCTACTAGTCCGTCTTTAGACCCAGGCACCCCTTCAACACCAACAGATGGAAGCCCGCCAACTAGTCCCACTACAGACCCAGGCACCCCTTCAACACCAACGTATGGAAGCCCGCCAGCTAGTCCAACTATAGACCCGGGTACCCCTTCAATACCATCCTACGGAAGCCCACCAACTAGTCCAACTATAGACCCAGGCACCCCTTCAACACCAACGTATGGAAGCCCGCCAGCTAGTCCAACTATAGACCCAGGTACCCCTTCAATACCAACCTACGGAAGCCCGCCAACTAGCCCAACTATAGACCCAGACACCCCTTCAACACCAACATATGGAAGCCCGCCAACTAGTCCAACTATAGACCCAGGAACCCCTTCAACACCAACCTACGGAAGCCCTCCAGCTAGTCCAACCATAGACCCAGGCACCCCTTCAACACCAACATATGGAAGCCCTCCCACTATTATGAGCCCACCATCAACTCCTATAGACCCAGGTACTCCAGGCAGTCCAATCTTTCCCGTCACTCCTACTATTCCTGGTATCTCATCACCTCCATTTTCATTCAGTCCAAGTTCACCACCCTTTCCATTCAAGTAAGTCAAAACGACAGCTATTTACAAACTTTTTCAGAGCAAGAATATCATATGCAGTATATGTGCCATTACTAATATGTCTTATGATTTAAAATGATGCAGCTACTGGCTCAATCGTCCAACATTGTTATGGGGTCTGTTTGGCTTCTACGGGGCAACTTTAGGTGGAGCATTTGGCCTAACCAGCAATGGTGGTCCAGCAGCAGTGTCACAAGTTAGTCTGGAACAAGCACTTTCAAACACTCATACCGATGGGATTGGTGCGCTCTACAGAGAAGGAACAGGTGCTTTGCTTAACTCAATGGTGATCAGGAGGTTCCCTTTCACAACCGAGCAAGTTAGAGACCGTTTTGTCTCCGGACTTAGGTCTAAAAAGGCAGCATCAGCACAGGCACATGTGTTCAAGATGGCTAATGAGGGCCGGCTAAAGCCCAGAACCTAGTTCATATATGATTGTTGTCGCATATCATTTTTTAGTTTTGTGTTCGACTTTATGGTGCATTTAATTTGGTAGTGTGTTTAACTTCTAGACTTTATGAATGTTTTATTAGATGTTATGATCATAGTATGATCACTTCTCAGTTTATTGATAATATTAGTATGTGTTTGGACTTCACTTGTAAAATTAGTCCGAGTTACTCCAAGAGGAGGTTTAGCACCATGCACCAGGAAAATAAACATAAAAAGTAACATCTTATCGAATGCTTCCCCTTATGAGGCATAGCTGATGAGTCTAAAGTTTAAGATTCATACAACTCTAAACAGTCTGCATAACTTCAAGATTCATATAACTTGATGATTTAAGACAGCAGCTGTAGAAGATTGCATGTACATATGCATGAGGAATAAAGCAGAAAGCAAGATGTATCTAAAGTTTAAAAGAGCTTAATTTCACTATTTTCACTTGAAAGAAGTTAATGTGAATCAATGAGTATATGAACAAGTAATAATGTGAGACTTAATAAATACAGAGCATAATAAAGCTGGTTAAAATTTAGTGAAATGGTTCTTAAACAGTTGGAAATCAGGATAAGGCTGTCAGTTAGTCACTATAGTTAAGCTAGCATGTGATTCTATTCAATTTTAGCAATGCCACTCTAGATAATTTACTTATATTCTAAACCATTTGATAAGGTTCAAGCGCCAAAAAAGACATTCACCCAACTCTTATAGGTGCTTTAGAGAAGCACACAAGAACAGTTACTTGTAAAACAGACTTCTACAAAGAATATATCAGAGCTCATCCAAGAAGCAAAGGGATCACAAGTGTAACAGATAGGTTAAAATTTTAACTGCTAGAGTTAAATAAAACCCTACAAAATAATCGCTGCTTTTTTTCGCTATGTGGGTAATGTTCTGCTTGTACTAACGAGCCGCCTACTATCGATGCTTTTAGTTTTACGTACGACATTATTTGGATGTATAAATTGGAATGATAAATATCAAATAATACACTGATCTTTACAGTTTAGGTAGCAAATTCCCAGCTCCTGTAAATTCAAAACATAGCAAAGTAGGTAATTTAAGAAATATAAGGAACTTGATCAAAATATTGTGATTAGTAGGAAATCTACATTACGAAGTTTCTAAGTTTCTCCACTGCTATATTCAATCTATCTAATAGTATAGTACATGAGTACTGTTGAGAAGCAACTTAAGGAGCCTAGAACTGTGCTAGTGTTTTGCTTTTGCATCTTGAGGTTAGAATGACAACAATTATAATCAAATATAAGCTTGGGAATTTACCTAAATACCACAGTTGGCTCGATGTGAAGATCATTCTTTACCATTCAGCCAATTTCTGTCTATCTATAGTAATACGGCATCTATAATTTCTGCAAAAGAATTGTATTAAAACAAGTAACCAGCTCCACACAATTTTCATTTTCGTGCAAGATCCTAATTCTAGTTAAGAGACCACTTAACACAAAAATAAAAACAAATCACTTAGATAATAGTTTTATCTGGGAATGCAGTGCAAACATCAAACACTATTCCTATAATATACAAACAACATAAATGCTCCGCAAATGTTATATCAACTTCAACTTGGATTTTATGTTACCAAAAGAGAAAAGGGAAATGAAATTACTAGTAGAACAACATATGGTCCTGCAATTGAAAATTCTAATCATTAAAAACACAATAGCATTTATGCATTTATACGAGCAGTTGAAATTTTCAACTAGGAATTACTAATGAATACCCAACCACCAAAGTTAATATGAAAGGGAATTAACACCATTTGAAAAACAGCATGGTACTTGTTTGAGCAGCAAGGACTGATTTGAAGTTTGAACTCCCATGAGCTGTAAAAATAAGAACTTCAGAACACGACAAGCAATCAAATTTTTAGCCACTAGCACCATTGTATGATGATATCCTGCCAATCATAATATGGAATTGTAAAGAAGCACAACAATGAATAATCAATATTAGAGTTGCTAATTTGGCTTAGCGGGAAGGTAACATACAAAAACAGGCACGGCAAAACTCACATAAGATATAGTTTTAAAAACAAATCATCCATCAATTAGCTAAAGTTTCAGAACATGATAAACAAATGTAGGCACATCTACAACAAAGTCGCTGCACAATGAGTGTTTAGACGAAGCTTGTTTTACTTTTAATCGTAAATATCTATTAATGACAATAGGCATGATATGACAAAAAAGTAGATAGAGACCACAGAGGTAGTAAATATTTCTCCATAGATTGAAATTAATTATCCTGAGAAGGCCCTTAAAGATCTATTGATTTGAATAAATCCTACAAGATTGTGCAATTTCATTTCCACTGCTTCATTAATATGCATTAAATACTTTTGCATCTGAAAACCAGCTAAAAATATAAAATACCATATATAAGTTTCAGCAAACCATCTGGAGAAAATTCTTTTATGCTCGAATTAGAGTAACAAGTCATTTCAATTTATTCACATAACTTACATGGCAATGACGCAGTGCAAAAGAATTTAAAAAAAGGTGCATAAATAGAAACATGATTTTTTTAAATGAGGATTTATGGTTGCCATGACGTTCCTCATATGAATAATGACTCCTCAAGTTCAGGTCAACAGGTGGTGTAGTAATATAACCATATATGAACATTAGCACACAGACAAAATCAGTCTAATCCATTAATAATATAATAAACTGTGTAATTTTTAGCTATAAAATTATAGTAATTTGCAAAAAAATACAGCATCCAAAAAATAAATTAAATTCCAGGATTCACAATTATCAGTGAGTAAAAATCTAATTATAAAGGTGACAACCAACAATGAGACATGATCCCACAGACCCATATCAAAGCATGCAGAATGCCACAACTTTTTATATTCATGGTGATAGCCCCTACCACATGTTCCAATTAAGCATTAGTAGGTAATATTCAAGCGTATGCCAACAAATATGATTTTTACCAATAGAACTCCTCAGTGTTTTAGACAAATGGTGTTCACCTAAAAAAACTAGTTTGTAAGAATAATTGCTCGCATATAATGAAATCACCAATCTGGATGAAAGATTTCAACATGGTAGTTCAGCTTTTATAGGGAACTCATGTTAAATACCATTAACGGAAACATGTCACAAAGATAATACACGTTTAGATGGAGCATTACCAGGACAAAGACCTTGAATTAAAAAGAATTTCCTAGCACTTGTCGTTTCTTCATTTGAAATTTAATTCATATTCTGAAGAAAAGACAAACATGCTCTAAGATTGAAACTGATACTAGAATATAACATAAGATATCAGGTTATAGTAAAGAGAGACTCAAACACAAAGAAGTGTGAAATGAAAAAGAGTGGAATATACCCTTTAAAAACTCAGATGAACATATATGCTAAACCATATAACAATACATTAGGCATGAGACAATTTGCTCACTCGAACTACTCTAGTAAATTGCTGCTCACTGTTCTAACTGTTAGAAGCATAATCGACAGAGTTATAATAAGGAGCGACTCAAACACAAAGAAGTTTGTAAATCTGGGAAAATAACCCTTCAAACTCGGATATATATAGCGAACCATATAATGATTAATGATACATTAGGCATGACACAATTTGCTCACTCAAGCTACAATGGTAGACAGCTGCTCACTTTTAGAACCATAATCAACAAAGTTATTTCATCTGATGTGCTTAAAATGTTAGGATCTTACACTCAGTTATTTTGATCCACAGCCACAAAAATCCAATACTGAACACATACTCCACTCTCTTTTTTGTCAAACATGAAAAAATCCAGTGCAGTCCAACCCACATCAAAGCTCAATCACTTAGACTAGGCAGAAGAGAAAAGTTCCAATTGCGGCTTCCTTTCTGGTAATTACATGTTGTCAAAAAGCTCATCTTAGCTATTGTCTGCACGCTGCAGTCGTCTCCACCTCAGAGTATTTTCATAATGCTCCTCCAAAGTTCATCATAAAGATTACAAGCATGAACATCCTCTTAAAATAAGCCAGGAAACTTCAACCCTAGTAGTTAGTCCACTCATACCAAGACTCTATCTAAACATTAAGATAGACACATGGTAATAAATACAAAAAAAATCCCGATTTTCCACTTTAGAAGCAGTCCCATTTGCTTTGTGTTATGGTGGCAATATGCTAAACTAAATGATTATTCACATTTATCCTTAAGCCAGACATGCTTTCAGATTAAAAAACAGATATCAATATGGCATCATGGAGTGTTGATCACTTCATATGAGATTCAAACCAAGAAAATATCTGCTCATTTTGCAAACTAGTCATTTCATGATATGCAAAGGCAAGATTCAGTTCCTCCTGGATGTGATTAACTAATTTTTTATCTGGAAACAGGATCTTTCGCTCACTAGCAGCTGCTTTCCAACGAGTTGCACGCCCATCATTCCTCATAAATCCATTCTTGTCAATAAAGCCCCTCTCTTGGAAGAGTTTAAACAACTGCACGGAAGTTGTGAGATCAAGGTTTGGAATCCTGTCTGCCAGGAAATTAGGAGACAACGGGAACTCCATGCATTTAATCTCTGCAACATCAACACCCATCTCCTTAAGAACTTCTAAATTTTCATCAACCCTCAACTTCCTAGCTTCATCTTTAGGCATGTGCACAAAAAGGGTAGGTGGATAGTCTTTTGGAATATCCATCCGATTGAACACCCCTTCAGCAATCATTAGCGTTATACTATTAAACCTCAAATCAGCAGCTATTGCAGAAACAAAATACCCACCCGAAGAAGCCCCTAAAGCTACAAGAGGAATCTTCTCGAGATTTTGCTTCTCAATCCACCACTTAACAACTCCTACAACAACCAACCTCTCGTTCCCAAACGACCAGCATTTTCCAGAACTTGTGATTGTCAAAACAGCAAATTTCCGAGAAAGAGCATGAAGGACAATCAACCTTTCCTCGGGCAAACCAACACAATCAGGACAACTAGAAGTCCTATCCCAAAAATTCCCCGCTTTACCACTGCACCCATGAGCCAAGAACAAAACTGCTTTAGGCCTATCGGGGATTTGCCAAATTAACTCTGTCCCATTTTTCCTCTCTACCGTGGGTTGAAATTGAACAACATTATCAAATCTGTTCCATTTCTCCATCGTAACAGCCGACAAAGAACCACTTTCCCCACCATCTTCACGAAAAAACAACATCAACACTAAAAAGACTACAACTACCAACGCAATTATAACTGCACCACGAATGCTCGGAGAACCATACCATGTCTTAGAAAATCTGTTTCCACGCTTGATCATCTCTAGTTAACACAAATTCTCATAAATCTTGCTGCAAACATATTAAAAATCATAACTTTAAGCTACCAGACATAGTCAAACAAGCAGTTTGTAAATTAAAATTTCTAATTATCACACTTAAATTGCAGACTATGAAAAACAAGAAAGAAAATAATAATAAAATCAAGAAATATTACATATAAAGACACTGACATCAACAAGTTATCACATGAAAATTGCAACAGATGTGTGCATTACATGAGTGTTTAAGTGAATTGTACTATAATAATGTAATAATAAATCCACAAACAAAGAGTAAGATTGAGAAGATACCTGAAGAACTGAGGATATGAAATAAAGCTGCTTAGATCAAGAATAGCTTTGGTTAATTTCAGTTTAATTTATAACTGCTACATGTGAAAAGTGTAGTTTCAAGTGTTTGACCCAATTAATGTATTGATTGGGCCCAACTGCCCAAGCCTTAAGCGGCCCATTCTATAGATTTACTTTCTTCTGCTACTCAAAATGTTTGGAATGTTGTTTTTTTTAACAAATAACTCGAATTTACATATAAGCTTATAAATATTGTATTATATATTATATATAAGATCGTAATGTTGCATAAGATTGTAATGTATTTTTAAAAAATATTTTCCGTTACTTAAATATTTTTAAATTGCCCACCAAACTCGTTAAAATGTATCAAGTAGCTTCCCAATTTTCACGACAATTCATTTAAACTACTAAAATACTTCCTCTTTTGCATTGCAAAACCCATTACAAAACATTCATTTTCTTGTCAGTTTCAGACATTTCACTTTCTTTCGCATTGACTTGTAAGCTTGATCTTCTCACGAACTTTTCTCTGTAAACTGCATTAGCTTGTTCTCCTAACAAATTTCCCTCTGTAGATTCGTTATTTCTTAGATTCCTAAGTAGAATTCTATATAAATGATTTCGGTAAAAAAATGACAATAAAAAAACAGTTTAATACGTATTTTAACAACGAATAAATCTAATATGCATTTGAAAAATGTCTATTATTATAAAATTATATTTCTTTTATAAAATTGTAAAAAATGGTCATGTGTCACAAAACTAGTAAGTATATTCTTTATTGTATTTATAAAATTTGGATGTGTATTGTTCTGTAATAACTTGCCAAGATCCAAAAGAAAATTTTAATTTCTAGAATCAAAAGGCGAGGCCTTAAATTATAATTTTTTTCGCCTTGTATTAATCGAAGCCTGTTTGTTTCCTCATATATGGGCTTCATTGGCCTTAAACGATGAACGAGAGTTTACGTGACGTTTTGACAAAAATTCACAATAAAAATTGGATCACTCGGTTAAAAAGTGGATATTATTATTTTGATTATAGATCGAATTTCATGAGAGAAGAGTATGTCACTTAATTATTGTTTATATTGGTTCATGTGATTTGCAAGTTATTGCGTGAGCCCGCAGTGTTTATCTAGTGCACGTAATAGCCAGCAAAACACGTGAACCAAGGTAAACAACATTTAAGCGACGACTCTGTCTCAGGAGCCAAAATCATAAATTTTCCTCCCGTGGAATTCGAACATACGACAAAGAGGATAATTATCCCATCTTTAACAAACTGAGACAATCATTGATGGCACTTTTTCAATTTTTAAATTGTACCAACTTAAAACTCTTACAATATATGAAATATTTTTAAGTCAAAAATACTAACCTTTTTTTTTGCGATTTTACTATATTCTGAAAATATTTGCAAAAATATTGTATAACCAAAATTAACGAGATACGCAACTAGTTGTATCGATTTTCTTAAAAAAAGTAATATTATTTTTTGCAAAAAATATTTTTGGAAGAATATTTCAAAAAAACCCTTTTCACTATTATATTATTTTTTTCTAAATTTAATTTGATAAAATTTTAAAGATATGAAATTGTTCTTTAAGAATTTTAAATGATGGTTAGTTATCTTTTATATTTTAAATAACTTATACGTAAAATTCTCCAAACACATAAATAAATTATAAGTTATGAGGTTGATATCGCTTATAAGACATTTTTCAACTTTAAATCTGTTCCTGTTCCCTGAGAGACAATCATGTGTCGGAGAATTTTTATCCAACACATTGCTTTACGTCCAACGATCAGGATTTTAAAAATAAATTTAATTCTTCCGCGCATAAGATGCCATATCATGCCATTGGTTATAAAATGGAACTTATCCTTTTCACGGATATTATGCGCATAACAGTTACTTTTTTTAAAAATCCTAATAATTGGATGACAAGAATCCAACGACATAAAAATAATGTGTTAAATAAAAATTTCCTGATAAATGATTGTCATGGCGGGAAGGGAAACAAGATCCTTTAAAAAAACCCAGACGGGGCCAATATTTCCCCTCATATTAACTTTTCATTTCGCCGTTGATTTTGCCAAGTTTGTCTATTCACGCTTTTAGGCTCCAGTTTTGTCTTTAATCTTGGGAATCATGTTTATTAAAGTTGTGTTAATGTTAAAATTTGGTCATTGTAAATTATAACTGAATTATCTTCTAAATAAATACAAGCATTTTAATAAATAAAATATTGTATTTTTTTTTGCCAAAATAAAATATTGTATCTTAATTGTTCTTAAATGTGAATTTGAATTAGCACCATTAGAGATACAACACAAGTGGCCGAATTTATCTGACAAGTGTATTTTATTAACGCTTAAACTTGTATGTATAATTTATGATGATTTAATTTATCAAATGATATCACTCAATGGATAAATTAATTTAAGTCCCCTGAATTATACGTACTTTTTTTTCTAGGTTCCTAAATTATAAATGTAAATTTTTAAGTAATTCAACTTCTGAAATTTTGAAATCGCTGTCTTTTCGTTAAGCTTTTAAGCAATACCATTAATTTTTTTGGGTCAAAACAGTTTTTAAAACTAAAAATTGAGTTTCGGAAATTAACGGAACTTCGCCGGAAAAGCCAAAAACATCCTCAACGGAATATCGGAAACCCCAATTTCCGTTTGATAAAATTTTAAATTTTGGCCAACACCCAATAAAATCGGTGAGCTCTAATTTTCCGATACATTAAAATGGACTCAAAAATTCAATTAACGTCGTACATACAGATAAACAACAACATACAAGTATATTAGGCTAATTTATACTTCTACATAACATCAAATCATGGCGGAGAAACGCAGAACACCGGCCACACAAGAATTTTCCGACAAGGCTATTTGAAACACAAAAAATCACAAAAATTATATGAACACAATGGCACGATCTACCAATCTACATCATTAAAATCACTAAAAAGCTATTCGAATCAAAAGTAATATTCAAGTCAAAATTCAAAAATTACCCAAATTGATCAAGATAAACCGCACTTAAGCGACATACTCGGTTCTGGAGACATAAACATAAATATTCCACAGTGAAATTCGAACATGTGACTAGGAGGATAATTATTCTTTTTTTAACCAACTAAGTCAAACCTTGCAGGCAAAAAAAAAGAGCAATTTGATTACTCAAGTTTCGATTTGAACACTAGAATCACTTTTAAAGTTATCTTGGATTTTCCGAAATTTCGAGAATGTTCTTTGAAATTAATTACATATTTTTTATTTTTTTATAAGATGTCACGTCATAAGAAATTAAAGGATTTACTTAGAATTTAACGGTAGGACTATGATGAGAAAAATTGAAAAGTTAGATTACCCAATAAATTTATATTTATGGTTAAATGACCTAGACAAAAAATTAATTCCCACCATTCAATCAGAGTCAGATTTATTGATCGTCTAAAAATTTGAAATATTCAGATATTTTCATTCAGGTTTAATAAATAGCTCCTGAATGTTGTGTCTTACTTCCAAGAAAAAATAATGTCATAATTAATCTTCGATCCTCCAGACTGTCACATACATTTTGAACAACTGATGTACTAGGCGCATAAAATTTGTTAATGACAGGCATACTAATGGATTGTCAACAAATATGGCATTCAAAGGCACCTAATTTCAGTTCAGGCGCTGATACACTAGGCCCCATTATATTTCTTCATCATTTCCTTCTATAAACAATCAGGGGTGAGTATCGGTCGGTCTCCAAACCGAACCAAACCGAAATTATCAATTTCCCTGAAGTATATTCCGTAACCACAAGCAACGATGCTCAATAACCACTGCATTTTCAATATCTTCACCTTCATGCTTTACCTTAAAACACAAGCAACGATGCTCAATTCAGTAACTGATGATTTCCTTGCCATATCAACCACACTGTCTCTATTTAAATTTCCACCATTTTAATCCATTGATTTAATTTATCAAGAATCTATACACTAGGTGATGTAGGACAAGTTCTGCGTTAATAGGACACTCGATTTAAGGTGACATCAAGGGAGAAAATTAATTTCTCTTCCACTTCATCTTCTTCTGCCCATCAATTGCTTACATCCACCTACACGGTTGTTAATGATACTACAACTACATTACAAAATGTATTGCCTACGTCATTCTGGACCTTAAACTAGACTCCACAACAGTAGCCACATATTGGTTGAGATCCAAAGTCACTCGAGTGGGTAACGTGACTAACGTCTATGTCACGTCCAATAAATCTCACACAACAAGAGGGCCTTACAAAGCCCATCTTATAATTTGCTTATTTACGAGCCATAAATACATTTTCTTTTGTTCTCTAAAATCAACTTCAAATCCGAAAGTGCAACTAGCTCTCCAACTAGTGTCCAAGTCATCACTAGTAGTTACAAGTTACTACTATGTAACCACAATTAAAATAGAAACTTCACCATAAGTAACAAAACCAAGACAATGCACAAATGAAAACTAATAGTTTAAAAACATTACGATGTTAGCAATTTATTTTTATGACACAAATAATGCCAAACATCAAAATTCCTGAAACCACCACTGTCATTGAGACAATTTATGAAAAAGAAACCTACATTGATTATCCAAAAGGACCAAAACATATTAAAAACCGGACAGAATTAGTTCCCAACTACCTACTATATGTATACTGTATAGACAAAACTCAATGACTCTGAAGAAAGCCAAAAGGTAGAATTAATATAACTGTACCGACAAGTGATAACTTGCTAGCTTGTGTCATAGCATATGGCCAAAGGAGATGTGTTTGCGGAAGATTTAGTATCTGTTACAAACATATACAAGTCATTAGTCTTTGATTGTAAAGAGATTCAGAAAATAGAAAAGAAAAATTATTAACCTTCCGAGTTGTTCTGCATCCAATCCTGTGCACACATCAGCGCCTGCACAGTGTTGGACCTCAAGATACTCCAATGTGAATCAAGGACTCGATCACCAACATTAAACGCAGAATCTGATGTACCTTTTGACAAGGGAATTCCCAAGATATTTTGCGCCATCATAGAGAGAATGGGATACCTTGGTGTGTGAACTTTCCACCAATTTAAAATATTAAAATCCATGCTACGCGGAAATAGAGGCTCTTCCAAGTACTTGTCTAAATCAGTTTTTATGTTTGCCCCTTGTGAGGTTTCATGGACAAATCTGTCAAAGCCAGTCAGCCTATCACGGGTATCATTACCGGCACCATCCACACTACCATTGTTTTGACCATCAGATGCTAATGTGGAGTTAATATAATGGTCATGGTGAAGTGCCTTCATGCAGTTGGAAACAATCTCTATGCAATCTGGAGCGCTGTTGCCATAGATTCTGGGATAGTAATATTCTATCAACTTCATCTTAAATCTAGGATCCAAGATAGATGCAATTGCCAAAGCCAGACTGCATTTTTTCCAATACTCGTCAAATCTGCTCTTCATCTTCATTCCCAAAGAACTAATAAAATCATCTGACTTGTGACACCAACCAATCAATTGCAAATGAATTTCACAGATTTCAGGGAAATGTGTATTTGCAGTCACATGATTGCTTCCAGTAAAAATATTAGAAACTTCAATAAGGAGCTTCAAATAGCTAGCAATAGGACTAACTCTGTCCCACTCTTCAAAAGACGGGCACATGGTATAAACAGGGTCATGTTCTGGCAACAGAGAAAATGCATCCTTAAACTCTAAAGCTATATCAATCATGAAATATGTGGAACTCCACTGCAGTGCATTATCAAGAAATAAGCACTTTTGGCTATTAATTCCAACTAGTTGAGCCATCTCGTTAAACTTCTCTTGCATTGCTTGTGAACTTTTCACATATCGAATGCTTTCACGAATTTTATGTGTTACTTCGGATACTGCTTCCAACGCATCCTGGGCCATATGCTTGATTAAATCACCCGCACAGCTTACATGAAACAGTTGACCATCACACAGAAGAAACTTGCTCTGAGAGAGTCTGTCTCTAATCTTACAAATGATGTTATCATAGGTTGAACAAGTATCAAATGTCATTGAAAACAATTTTCGATCAATATCCCATTCCATTAGACTCATCATGATCACATCTGAAAGCATGTCTTCTGTATGAGAAGGATCAACCAATAAAAAATTTAAAATCTTCTTCCTGATCTTCCATTCATCATCAATGCAATGTGCTGTCAAACACAGATATTTGGCTTCTCCTTTTCCAGTCCACATATCAGCACTTAAGCTAATCTTACCAGGTAATTTATCTAACAAGTCCGACACCTTCTGTTTCTCCTTATGATATATCTGCATACAATCACCCTCAACCCCATCAAACGTAACAAACTCAAACAAAGGCTGAAGGTTTCTAACAAACGTCTTAAACCCAACATCCTCAACAATTTGCAAAGGATAGCCATGCATTATAATCATACGAGCAAGATCAAAACGACTACGCTTTTGATCAAAATACCCATTCACCAAGTTACTTGAACAATCTTTTGTAAAAGCATATTCAATCTTAGGTTGTACAAGAGTAGCCACCTGACCTACTTGTTGCTGTTGATCAACACAAACTGTAGCAACAGCAACAGTTGTTTCCTTTTTCTTTCTCCCTCTCGTCCCAACCAATTGAGGTACATCATGATTTAACCTCCTTCGACATCTAACTAAATGATTCCGCAAATGTGATGTTCCACTAGTACTCGAACCACTTAGTCTCTTCTGACAATGCTTACACATAGCAACACAATTTTCACCAAATTTAACTCTATCGAAATCTTTCCACACAACCGACTTTAACCTACTGGAATCGATAATAACAGCCTCATTCTCCATTATTTGCAGTCACTGAAAATAAAACACACTCATTTCAATTGGGAAAAAAATAAAAGCTGTATAAAAAGCTCATATCAGTGTAATGCACAAAATATTAAAATGTTGCGGAACGAAATTACAGAGCTAAAGTAATATTCGAAAAACTATACTGGGGAGAGGGGGAATACTTTACTAAATAAAAACACATACGAAATTTAAACGATTATTACACTCGTAAAATTTGCAGAACAATTATTCTCACGTGTTTTCACTCGAAAACAAGCCTAAAAACAAGCCTACACAGACATACATATACAATGCACCATAATTTTATCTACACAGGATAGTCATGCAACATGTAAAAGACACACACGCAAACATAAATGGATACAGATATTACGATATAATACATAAGCAAGAGAAATCAAAAAATTGAGAAACTGGGTAAAACCCGAAAATCGGGTCAATTAATTCGGGTATCGGGTTGAAAGAAAAGAATTGAAATAATGGGATTATACATACAAAAAATGAAAGATATACATACAGTGAGGAAGAGAACGTACAGAGAAATTGAGGAACGATGTGAGAGCCCTGAATTAGGGTTTGTGATTTGGATTAATAAAAGAGATGTAGTTGTAAGTACAGGGGCAGCTGGATCCAAATGGGTTGAACCGGTTGGGGGAGTCGAATCATGCGCTTCAATTGGGCTTTTCTGAGTAAGTTGGGCCCGTTAGAGTTCAGATACTTGGTTTTTAAACCCCGAGAAATTTAGTAGTAAAATCTGTAAAACAATTTTTGTCATTATCAAAGGTTGATTTTATATCAATAAAAAAGTATAATAGAATGATATTATTATTATAGATTGCTATAAAATATAGCCAGTAATAAGGGGTTGATTATAATTATAGAATGAACATGATTTTTTTAATGTAATCTCTATAAATTTTATTTATGCCTATATTTGTACTAAGAGCATCTCAAAACCCTTAGCTAAATTTTTTGTTCATATATAATTAATACAATAAACTAGCGTAAAAGTCAGTGCGAGTCACGAGCCTTTATATATATTTAAATATTATCTCGAACGAATATGTATTTATACATAAATAATTTTTGAATACGATAAATAAGTATTTTAACTTTTTACTGGATTGTCTTACTTATTTTTCTTTTCATACATATTATTAAAGCGGTATTAGATAACTTAGGTGGTGAAATCTTATTTTTTTTATCGTAGAGTTCGATTTTAACTTATCCCGAGAATTTTGTGATTATATATTTATTGTAAGTTACATGTTAATAAAAAAATTAAAACTATATCATTATAACAAAAATATTTGAAATTTGTTTGTAGAGTGCATTGTGTCACTTCGAGGTCGGGGAGTATAATCCCCGCCCCCATCCCCGAACACAACTTTAATCCTAAACGGGAATTCTTTTCGTTACGGATCCCCGCCAGAACGGGAATTTCCACGGAGATGCGGGGAATAATTAAAAACAATAATTTGTATTTTTATTATATTTTTTAAATAAAAAATAGTCTAATAATTCGTAATATATAAAAATATTGATAATATCACATATTTTTAATATCAAATCATATTAAAATTGATTTATAATTTAAATGAATGACAAATTAAAAATGTGTATTATATTATAATATAAAAAAATGATCAATAAAAGTATAGATTATTTTAAACTTATTATAATTTTTTAAATACTGTTTTTATAAAAAATTATTTAATAAAATATATAAAAATATATATACATATACATATACTCTCTCTATATATATATATGCTAAGAAAATTTATAAATGTGAAGTGAGTGAAACAAATTGGAAATGAATATGAAATGAGTGAAACAAATATAAGGCGGTGACATTTTTAAAATTTTATAATAAAACTACAAAAACTAAATAAAAAGAAGACACATAAATAATATAAACCAATATTTTATTTAGTCAAAAATTAAAATAATAAAAAAATTGATAAAAAAAGAGGATGTATTTATGTAATAAGAAATTTAAATTAAGCAAGGATGTTATGTACAATAAATTCGTGTCCTGACAATTTTTTTTTGTCAATTTGGTAAATTCCTTATGAGAAAAGTTGTGCTCTAAATTGATATAATATAATATTAAGTTAATTGTTTGTTAGATGTGAGATTTATTTGGATGGTAATATTCATATCTTAGCAATGTTAACTTTATAAAAAAATAAAAAATGTACACAATAAGAAAAAAAACCCTTAGCAGAATGCCTCAATGGCATCCATAAAAGATTGATATAACTTTGATTTTTACTACATTAAGACGTTGCTTCTTACATCAATGTTGGTCTGTTGGGTATTACATTTCCATGTCAATGCAGCTTTTGTGGCTGTTACTTTAGGAGTGAGTGGTACAAGCGAAGCAAGAAAACTATAGGACAGTTCCACATTATGATAGTGAATTACATTGCAACAAATGGGATTGGATTCAACAGCTAGGCAAAATGATTATTATTGATCTTACCTTCTCCTTGTGGTTTAGTTGATTCTTTTTACCTTGTTAATCAGGTCTCCTCTTTTGCCATTGCAGCAAGAAAGGTAGACTTGCGGCTATCTAACTTATATTCTTTCCTCCATTTCTTAAATTAACCTCGGCTTATTCCAATTTCTATATGTACATGATCTCCAGATTACTACCAAACTCACAGCGCTAGAGATTAAAAATTTCAGTTACATTCAGGATGGGCGTTCTTGGAGCATTGGCTACACATTTGGATACACTTGTTGGGTACTTAATTTCCTGTTGCGTAATACTATCATATAAAAGATTTCATTTATATGAAGTAATATGAATTTATTCAAGTACAGGTACTCATTCTATTGAGGAATGCAACTAACTTTTGTGTTTTCTTTCACACACATGCAGGCCTGGGATGATGCTTCTTTTTCCTCTGTAAGTTAAACTTTAACTAGTCATATCACACATAAACAATAAATTATGTATTACTGTTGAACCTAATTTTACATGCCTCAGTCTGTTTCTATATACCCCATCTAATTACAAGTTCCAGGGTACTACTACATCAAGGCCTAAATCATAGAAAATTGTGAAATTAATGTATATGTCTACAGGTATGCATCAATGCGAGCAATAGAGAGTCCTTCAACGCTAGATGATCAACAGTGGCTAACGTATTGGGTTTTATATTCCTTGATAACTCTCTTCGAGCTCTCTTGCTGGAAAGTTCTTCAATGGTACATGATTCCACCTGTCACATTAGCATTACTATTATACGTATCTGTGGCAACAAAATCCCAATAAATTTGATTTCATGTTCTAATATGCAGGCTACCATTCTGGCCATACATGAAACTAGTGTTTTGCATGTGGTTGGTGCTACCCATGTTCAATGGTGCGGCCTACATCTATGAGAATTTCGTGAGGAAATATGTAAAAATTGGTGGCTATGTTAGCTCGGTACATCCAGAAGGTCAGAGGAAAGTTCTGCAGATGATGAGCCTTGATGCAAGAAAGTCCGTTGAACGTTACATTGACAAATATGGACCTGATGCCTTCGATCGGGTTGTCAAAGCGGTATGTAAAAATTATCACAGATCGTCTGCCTACAGATATATACTACTCCTAACAATTATGTCCTTTAAGTATGACGCATTGTGCATGCTATATACACATATATTTAACGGTGATGCTAAATTAACATTATTTTTTAATGCTATGCTAAATTTTCATATAATGGTTCTTTTCTACCATACTGGTTGCAGGCTGAGAAAGAAGCAAAGAAGCACTGACAGAAGGACTACATTAAACGCATTATGTACACAGACATATACATCGGATGGACTCTATTTTTCTTCCATGTAAATTCAAATGATCACTTAAATGTATACAAAATAGTTACAATATATAGTCTCATGTGAAGACAGGCAAAAGGATAATGCATCTTACCTTTTTGCCACCAGAAATTTGATGATATTATATTAAGTTTGTTGTGTGCTTCTACATAAAATGTGTCCCAAAGCCCTGGACCAGTTGCCATAGCTATCTGTCATGGTCTTTAAGTTTATTACTGCAACAATAAGAAAATATGGATCATATGATATCAATTAGAACAAGTAAAGATGGATCATACAATTATCCTTAAATAAACAGTTATCTGATACAATACTCATCTGCAACTGACTGAACATATATGCAGTTCTATCTGTATATGATGGGCAAACTCATGATGCATAAACAATCTCTTCTCTTTCAAGATTAGCAATCGTGTTATAGAATGTGCTAATCAGTAGCCGAACCATGGAAGGACTTGGCCAACTAAAACCTCGGCTGATCTTGAAAAATAATGAAGAAGTATTTTAATAGACTACCGGTTGATTTTTGAATATCATTGAATAATTTATAGTCCTCACTGATTTTTGTTAATTGGTGGAACTTTGTCTATTTGAGCTCTAGTTCAGCCACTGTGCTAGTCACATATGGAATGGGACATTATCTCTGATTTTCAACAGTTACATATCTTTCCACTTCTTGTATAGTTTCATGTTACACAATTTTCATAATGTCAAATAAAGTTAAAACATGTCCTGTATATTTCTTGCCACTTCTTTCTCCTCTGTTTCTATGAAAAGTTATCAATTTTTTGTAATTATGGTACTTTTTGGCTTCATGTTGCCACTAAATGTTGTGACCCCATGTCAATTATAGCTTTCAAAACTCACACAAAATTCAAATGTTAATTGGAAAAAACACACTTCTAAATCAGCTCCTACCTGCTGTTTGTTACTGCAACTTATCACTTACACACATCTCAAGTCTCACACAATGCACTGTTCATTAGCACTCCCAGTCTTCCTGCTCTTCATTTCATTTCTTTCCATATCTTCCACCAATCAGCAACATGCAAACAAGAATCTGCAGCCAAACAGCATGGAACCAGCTGAACTAGAGACTCTGTTTAAGATCATGGATAGCATGTCTTCTGATAAACCCTGGAGAATCACCAATCCAAATCCTTGTAAGCCTGGCTCATCCTGGATGGGGATTGAATGCAAACCTGGAAATGATAGTCACCTTCATGTCACTAGACTTGACTTCGGTTCACCTCCAAATCCAAAATGCAAGCTCAAATCCACATTTCCGTCACAAATATTTGATCTTCCCTATCTTCAATCTGCTTTTTTCTCCCAATGTTTCACTCATACAAAAACCATACTCACCATTTCACAAAACAAACTCTCTAACTCAAAACTACAACAGCTCAGCTTGCATTCTAATCTGGCCTTAATTGGCCCAATTCCTCCTCAAATATCTTCCTTAAAGTCCCTTCGAATCCTAACATTGTCACAAAATCGCCTCACTGGGTCGATTCCTAAAGAAATTTGCAGCCTAACTTCTCTCGAGCATCTTGATTTGAGCTACAACTTCTTGTCTGGGATATTACCAAACCAGTTCGGCGGTCTAACAAACCTTATTGTTCTTGATTTAAGCTATAATTCACTCACTAAACTGATCCCGGACACAATTGGCAAAATGGGTATGCTTCAAAAGCTAGACTTAAGCTCAAACTTACTCACAGGAAGCCTACCTACTAGTATTGGAAAGCTAAATTCACTAGTTTTTTTGGCTTTGAGCAACAACAGATTGAAGGGAAACATCCCTAAAGGCTTAGCAAAGTTGCAAAGTTTACAGTACTTTATCATGGATGATAATCCAATGTTCATACCACTGCCGGAAGAGTTTGGTCAGTTACGTAAACTGCAAGAGCTGAGGCTTGCTAATTCTGGGTACTCAGGCACAATACCACCAATCTTTTCACAGCTCTTAAATTTAAGCAGTCTATCACTTCAAAACAACCGATTAACTGGCGAAATACCGGTTGGCTTTGGCAATCTCTCTCATATATATCACCTTAATTTAAGCAGAAATTATTTAGGTGGTCAGGTACCTTTTACATCAACATTCTTTCAGAGGTTGGGTAAGAACTTGGATCTCAGTGGCAATCCAGGGTTGTGCATGAGTCCAGCTGAAGCATATGGCGTCAAAAGAATTGGAGTTAATATTTGTGGAAACAACAAAACTGCTTCTTTGATCAAGCCACCAAAGCATTCTAAAGCTCCCTCACATTGTTTTACCAAATTATTCATTCTTCTAAATGCTTTCTTTCTTTTGTATTTGGGCCAGATGGTATTTCAAATTTGAAGATTTCACTTCTTGACTATTCCTTAGTAATTTACTTTGTCAACAGTTCTATTCCTGCAGTCCAGCATTTTCAGCTTTAGTGTCTGTTTGATCAGACATATTATAGGAGTTTAATTTAACAAAAATGTTTACCAGGATTCATTAATAGTGGCAAGACTCCCTCCTCCCAGTGACCAATGTTATGATTTAAATATGTATTCCCTCCCTTTATACTTATAAATATAGAGTATCGAAAATATACGTAACACACCTAAAAAATGTGTATAATGGTCTCGATAAATTATAGTGTTATGTTTGATCGATCATTTAAAAGTAGATTGGTTAGGAAGAAACTCTTTGAAGAGAAAAAACAATAATTTCTAGTATACATGACCTTTTATTTTGATTCTTTTCCGTGCTTTTACAGGGAGGGAGCAGCAAGCTCAGGCACTATCTTTTTAACTTATGGTAGGGGACTAGGTCTGGAGAAATGTAACATCTGTACCTAAGACTTGGGCAAAAGTTAGAAATGCACATCTAACATCCTTCTTGTTCCTATATTATGTTACTCTTATTGTTCTAATACACAGCACACTGAAGGAAGCTTGATAACTAAAATTTTCAGTTAATACAGCGAAGCATGCCTTAATTGTGTCTAATATTGTAGCGACATTACTGATAAACTCTCCCCTAAATAAGATCTGAACAAAACAACAAAACAGTGTATACCTCCTCTCCCTCTCGCTAAAAACAGACCAATGTGCGTAAAAGAGTGAGAATTTAAATTTCTGTGATCGAACTTCTAGCGGTTACTAAACTTTCATCACATGGTTGTGCATGTACTACATGATAATATGGAAAAGAACAGTCAGCCAAAGTTGAAAACAATGATGAAACTAGTTCAAAATTGAGAAAATAAAATGAAATGGCGTGGGACAACAGAGTACCTTTTGTTTCAGAATCTCAACGGGAGGCAAGTGACTGTTTGAAACGGCAGTTTGGGCACTTGAATCAGAAAACTCAAGTAAAGAAGTGGGAGTTTTATTAGGTGGGAAGTACTGCACCACATGAAGAAACAAGGTCTTGAATAAACTGAAGAAAAGGACACTTACTGAACCATTGGATCCCACATTTCAAAGACACATTCAATCACCATTTTCAACTTTACCAGATTGTTTAATTTGCACCACTATTATTTCTCAGTATCTGTTTCGACTTTACCCCTTGTATCCATTCCAGGTTCATTTTCAATATTTACTGTGTATTTCGCATGGTATAGTCACAGACATATTAGTCATTGTCTAGGGCCTTTCCATATAAGATAGTCCTGCAGATGGACAGTATTATGCAAATCTTGTTTCAATACTCGAGCATATATGATTAGGGCCAAAATTATAATACAGATACATTATGCGAAATATTGTTATTCGGATATTTATGATTCGGGCGAAAATTTGAAAAACACGGACATAAATTGCTATATAGAACACTGTTGGTTGTTCTTGCATAGACAGGTTGATTCTCGTTTGAACACTGTATCACTGTATTTTTACTAGTAATCTTGAACTTGGTAAAAAGGAAAACACACGCTAAACACACATGGACACACAAAACAGAAAGGAACAAGAACAAACTTGTGAAGATAAAGTTGCAGAGGCTCACGTGGGCAGGGGACAGTTCTTGGTTCCCCTTGAACACCATTAATGTCTGCAGCAACCACGGCTCTTTGTCTATCAAACCAACGTGTAACCTAAGTTTTCACAAAGCTTAATTATCAGTCTTGTAATAAGGGTAGGGTGCATGTCATATAGGCCGGCATCATGTCTTTATATGATTTGACATATTTTTTTACTAATTTTTTTTAATAATTATTTTAATGTTAGAAATATTTAAAAATAACAAATATAATTCTAAAATATTTATATATATTCGAATATCTAAAAAATTATTAATGTAAATGAATATTATGATGGTATTCGGTTATTACTATCAACTAACTTATATTAGTATAACAATTATATTTTAAATTTTATTATATTTAATTGATAAATAACATATCATTTGAGCATACCTTTTGGCAAAAAAAATGATAGGTACTCTAAATAAGGTGTTGGCCGGCCCGCAAAAGTTGGCTTAGCTGGTTAAACAGGGAATAACTATCCTCTTAGTCACAGGTTCGAATCTCACGGGAGGAGAATTTATGATTTTACCTCCCGAGTTGGAGTATGTCGCTTAAATGCGGTTTACCTTGGTTCACGTGACTATTACGTTAGCTCGTGGGGTTTATCCATTGCGCAACCGAAGAGTAGCGGCTGCGGGTTCCCCCGATAAAAAAATAAGGGGCTGACCGTTTCATCTTTCGAGAGAGTTCAGACCGAAATGAAAAAATGGGCCCTAATTTATTTATTATTACTTCCAAATTGTACCTTTGCACTTCATCTACATGATATTCTGTTAAGAACGTTAGTTGAATAATATAAATTTATAGAATTTCCCAAATGATACCATTGTACAACTAAATTTGTTATTTGGTACCATTAAATATTTTTGATTTTATGTGATACCATTTTAAAAAAAGAATCATAATTTTTATAATTTACTCGTATATTTTCCCTACTAAGTCACCAATCCTCTCACTAATAATACTTTACGTAAGCAGTTCAAATCATCTAAATAGTCTCGTACCAAGTACATAATCATAATAGACCTAATTACTAGGTCAGAATATTAAATTAAAACTTAATATGTGTGATTGTATTTATATTAACTAGCTCTATAACCCGTGCAATGCACGTACATACTCTAAATTGTGCTAATTGAAACTATTTTTACTGTAATTGTTGACGATATATTTATGTTGTTATCTAATGAATGAGTAATTTATTTGTTTATGCATATGAGTACGAGTGATTGAGGTATGTTTGCAATAGTGCATTCGCATACAGTAATAAATTATGTTGGTATACATTTTTTGCCAGTTCATAATTAAATGATATTTGTAATATTAATGCTTTGAAAGTAAAATGAATACAAGTGATTATATGTGACTGATGTATATCAACCACTCTAAATATAAAATAATTATTAATTTATATTTTAATTATTTAATATGTTTATGTGTTACAAATGTGATTGATGGGTCATACTATATAGGCAATTGACGTCAGTACTGTAAGTTTACTCATTGTAGTGTAAGTCCAATATCTTTCTATTTTGGGATGTTCCAACAGATTGTTAACATTTTCTAAAATAACATATTATCTTTACAATGGATTCAAAATTTACCCCCGCTTACTTAATTTGTCTTTAACATAATTCATGATTTAATCTCTATGTCTAACAACGATAGTAACAAATTGTGGGACAGTGAAAATATATGAGATATTTCATAGAATGATTAATAGTGAAGTATAAATCGTACATATCTATATAAATAGTTTATTTCATTTTTTATTTTATTGAATTTAATATGATATTTCACCATTTCATTATGTTGGAGGACGAGGTTAGATTGATGACAAATAATAATATACGAGTATGTATGTTCGTGTGTGTATGTCCGTGTATTAATTTATATACATGTATGTATTTATTGTATGTATATATGTATGCACATATTAATACAACAATTGATAATTTTTTAATAAATGAATGACGATGTGAATTAAATATTATATAGATATTGATGGAGGGGTTTAATTGTCATATGAATTAATTTGCTCAACAAACTCCCCTAACGATGTTAACAACCTATGTGACAGTGAGAGTATATGATATATGTCACACAATAATTAATCGTGAATTATAAATCGTACATATGTGTATAAATAATGTATTTATTTTTTATTTCATATAATTTAATATAACATTTGGTCATTTCTTTGTTGATTTATAGAATATTGTGTTTAAAATGGTTTGACTGTAAGGTAGAGTCAAAGCATGATTATGTGTTATCTGGTAATTGATAAATCAGAAGGGTTGCATAGGTTGACTTTTGATTATGTGTTAAGTGTTTATCGATATACGTGATAAGTATATGCGAAGGGTTATAGATACGGGGTTTGATAGTTATAAGTTAAAATCGATAGACTGTTTAATGATTATAGTATTGTTTTATTCTCGTAAAGGATCCGTACGAGACGTGCAATATTGAAGACGTGCAGAAGGTCCAATGGTGTCGCAAAGCGAATAAAGAATAAGTCAGAAAGCAATGATGTGATGTGGATAGAGTATAGTTAAAGGTTATATGTGAGTTATGATATGCATAGATTGTGAAGTATGAAGTATGAGACTGAGTTGTGAGTTTAGAATCAAACTTAAGGCAAGTTTTCTAAATCCTTTCTCATATATGTTGCTTATATTGCGATGTTTTATTTTAGATTATGGTATCATGTTTATGTTGTGAACCACATCTGATAAATCTTTACTTCTGAGAATGAAACCCATGATTTCCTTTTACCTTCACATTCTGAAAAGCCAAACACTTTATCATATTCTATGAACACATACAATACCACTTCAAAATCACCAGATACCTTTCATTCAATGAATACACACCCTTGTATACTTGATTTCTTATCATAAATACCAACCTTTTTATTATAAAGTTAAAACTCTTTTATACAGGATTTGATTATCAAATGCAAATGTTGTTTAAGTTAAATGTTTCTATAACCATTGATTATGATTCCGTTTATGGAAATGAATGTTTTATTTGAATTGAATAATTAGAATTGGATTATTTTTATAAAATATATGGACCAGATTCGTGGTCAATTGTAGGTCAAAGTGTGCAATAGATCCAGTATAGAGAACAAGACTGTGTGCCATGTTCGGGGTTAGTGCGTGACTGATCAGCAAACTAACCTTTGGTTTTTAGTTAAAATGAGATAAGTTCAATTCAATAATTCTTTTTAATGATTGATGTTAGGAAATGAATAACACACAGAGGGGGGGGGCGTGAATGTGTTTTACTGTTTTTTATGCTTTTCTTGAATTCTTTTTCTGGTTGAACAAAGTAAATTGGATCTTGTAATGAAATATGTTACTGCAGAAATTAAACATGCAGTAATAAAGAACACAAATCTTTTCAAAAATCACTTAATTTTATATTAAAATTAAGAATGTTTTGCTACAAAATTTCTAGGCTCTTTGTTGATAAAGAACTTAGCTTCTTCTTGAAAGAGTTACAAAATTTTCTATCTAATTTGTTTCAACTGACTAAAGGACCAGTGTTAACTTTATAATTTAGTTAATTGCTGGTTTACACAGTGTACAATAAGACATGCTATTAACTTTAGTAAACTGTCACTTGTCATTTCCATTTTAGGAAAAGTGTATATTCCATTTCTGGCTTAGCATATCTTAGCATCCTGTGTTTACTTTGATCTTTCTTTGTCAGTTAATCTTCACCATTGATCTTGCACATCCTTCAAGCTACTTTTTGTAGACTTGTCAATCCAGCTGTTTGGATTGTTTGTTGATTGTAGATCTTGGATATTGAACTGGTCTGCAATTTTGTACTTTGAGATTTTACCTCGAGATCTCCATTTGGTCTATAGAGAACTTGACATCTCAACAAGTATATTGCCTTATCGAGATCTCTAATACTCCATAGTAAATTTGACTTGTAGAAGACTCTGAGTTCTCTATAAGAGAATTTGGCTTGTAGAGATCTCTAGTCTTCATATCTTCACTTTGACTTATCGATATCTCAGAGTTCTCTAGTGGCTTATGGACTTATCGATAACTCAGAGTTCTCTAGTCAAATTTGACTTGTCGATACACAGAGTTCTCTAGTAAATTTTGACTTATCGACATCTCTGAGTTCTCTAGTGGAATTTGACTTATCGATAACTCAGAGTTCTCTAATGAATGTTGACTTGTCGATAACTCTGAGTTCTCTAGTGAAGATGTAACGCCCGGGAAATATTATGTATTTATTTTTATCAATAAATAATTATTATGTGATTTTATTTGAATTTTGGTGAATTAGTTGATAATTGATATTAATCTCTGGATTTTTATTTCTAATAAAATTTAGATATTGTAATTTTAATTATCCATAATTAAATCTAGATAATTTTGGTATTTTCTGGTAATTTTTGGATTATTATGTGATTTTATAAGAATTTATAGAATTAATAATGATTATTCTTACATAATTATAAAATTTATTTTAAAATCAGAAATCGTCCCACTTCAATTGTTTTTGCGTTTTTACAACCCGAAACTCTTCCGAAAACTCCTTCCTAACCTAATCTGATAATTCTGAACACTTTTCATGTTTTGACTTTTTCGATCTGGGGTACAGTTTGACCTGTACGAGTCCCGGTGTGAAATTTTTGATACGCAAATCATTTTATTTATCGATAAGAATCCATACTCTCAAAAGGCGAGACATTATTACCTCAATTTCGTATAAAGTATTTTATAGAAAGCTTTGTTTTGATAATTATCCAATTCTGGTATTAAAATCGTATCGTCTTTTCAGTTACTTAGCGGCTAAGTAACCTATTTTCGGATCCGGTTTGTAAATATAATTATCGAAATATTAAATGAATAAAATAGGTGAAGATTCTGTCAGCTATGTGTGTTGCTGTATTAAAAATGGATTGTGATTTGTTGTACGTGCAGATTAATTTTGTAATCAATTATCGAGCTATATCCATTTAATTCATTTTAAAGTGATTTTATTGAATATTTGTTCCTAAAAAATGCTAAAATTGTTTCTAAAATTAATTTTGTTGTTCTATAATTTCATTTATTATTTTTAGGAGTTTATAAAATTTAGAAATCAATATTTTATTTATAATTTAATTTTAAATAATTTTCTGATTCTATTTAATTGTAAAATCAATATTTAATTCCAAGATATTTCAAAAATTATGAAAATTTTATTTTATTAAGTTTGGAATATTCCGAGAATTTTTAAAATTATTTTGGTAATTTTTGAGATAAATTTCACCTGCGCGTTGTTTCGTTTATTCGTTAAAAACAGGTATAAATTGTGTTTCAAGAATTATTTTAAAATTTAAAAAATCCTATTTTTATTAACTTTTACTTATTTGTGATATGTTATAAAATATTTTATTAATATTCGAGTTTTAATTACCCGTAAATGGATCGTTAAATTTTAAAAAGGCGGGTCAGGATCGAGCTGCAGGAAGGTTGTACTAATTTTTTTAGTACGTGGCAAACAAAGAAAAAGGGTGGCAGTGTTTTTATACACGTGTCAATGGCTGATTGCAGAGAAGAAAATAAAAATAAAAATAAAATAATAATAAATAAATAATAGAAACCCACACCCCACCCCTGTTGTTTCCCCTTCTCACACCTCTCTCTTCTCTCAAATCTCTCACTCTCCCTCGTCTTTATTTTCTCGGTTTTTCTTGCTTTTTGGTTGTGGGTCTGCCGTCTACTGCTTGGTAATTCCTCCCCTGTGCCACCTTGTATTTTTCCGGCGCCACCCTTCCTCGGTTTTCCGATGAGGTGGTGGTGGCGTGGTGTTAGGTCCCAATATGTTTGTAGAAGGGGGGTTGAATACAAACAATACCGTTTAATCGAATAACATGCGGAATAAAAAGGTGAAACAAAATTCAAGTTAAATAAAACTATTATTAAACTTGAAAGGCGTTACAACAACGGTATCGTTTACAAGGGATTAATCTCAAATCAATTATTATAAATCTAGAATAAATTCGACATGAACTTTTTCTATTTTTACAATAAAAAGATCAAATGCTAAAAGCGATTTGAGATTAAGTTCTAGGGATTTCGATCCGCTAGATAGTTACACAAGAACAAGAAAAGTATTTCTAGTGGATTGGATTTAACAATAAATATTAGAAATAAATGATCTGTGTAGTTTGCAATAATTTCTCTGCAGGTTCTCTTGTTCTGTGTTTTGCTGTTGAATATTCAATGCTGTGTTCTTGTTGAAAAATGATCTGCTTTCTGTTGTTTAAGTAATCAAAACAATCCAATTGAATCAGCAAGACTTTCGGCAAGACTATCAAATGACCTGGCATGACAATCCATTTGAACTGGTAGGACTTTCGGCAAGACAATCCAAATAAACTAGCATGACATTCGGTATGACTATTGATTGTCATACCGATTGTCTTCCTAATATAAAAGATAGTCTTGCTGGATTAAAACAGATTTTAATCAAATAATAATTCTGAATTAATTAATCAATTAATTCAATTAATCAATAAATTAATCTTTGCAGATTTAATTTATTTTCTTAATTAAATTATATGGCTAATTAATTAATAGAGAATTAATACCAATCTTGAGCAGCAACCATTCCTCTGAAAATCTTCTGAAAATCACTGTCAATTACGAATCAATTCCACCACTTCAATGTTGACACTCGATGTACTGTCTGATTCATGAGTGACTAACTTCCGTGACGTTTCTTCATGCCTTGACCTTGATACTCTTGATTTTCTTCAGACTAAATTCTTGTAATTAATTGATACCCTGACGAGATCTCTGTCACTTGATTAAATCCACAATCTTGATTTATATCACTGAGGCTTGATCAATTTCTTGAGCTTCTTCCAGTGAATTAAGTCATCAAGTCTATAGTTGAACAATGTTACTTAATCCTTTGACATATGTTACTCTGTGAGATCTCTCTGATGATAGATCCACTATTTACTTATTACATTCTTATTTGAGTTGAGTTAAATCCTCGAATAAACAAATAGGCTATTACATATGCCTTTCAATCTCCCCCTATTTTCTTGTTAGACAATAACAACAAATACCTAAAGGATAACTCAACTAACAAATAAGAAAAAGATATAAACAGTAATGCAAAGTAAATAGCAGAAAAGTTCTGGATTATATTTTACATTTTCCAGATTCCAAAAGAAATTTACAAGTGAATACAAGATAGATGTTCCTCTAGCCTGAACATATAACTACATTAGTCTATCTTGATTCATAAAGCTCTAATCATATTACATTGAGTTTTAAGCTAATTGAATTTAGTTGTCCTCTCTTCTGACTTCACCTTCTTCTAAATCTTGAAGCAGCTCCTTGTCAAAGACACGATCCTTTTCTGAAGTGAAGCTGTCTAGTCTAACTGGTTGAACTCCAACTGTCTTTAGCTTATTCTTGAGTTGATTGTACCTTTTAATATTCTTTTCACAATAAGCTTGAATCAGATCAGCTGCTTGAGTTTTCAACATGGATGAATATCCAGCAGTTCTTAAGTGATGTTCCATCCAGACCAGATGCTTAGCTGAGTAGTCTTTAAGAGATTGTGAATCGAGCTGGCAGATTTGAAGACAGTCAGACTTAAAGAATCTTACTAGATGAGGATTGTTGACCACTTGAGGACTAGCCCTGCTGACAAACTCTTTGAGCCTTTCTCAAAGAACTTCATTCAATTCTGAGCTTCTTTTGACTTAGTTGAGAAGAACCCAAATCTCTGACAAAGAACGATTCTCAAACAGATGAAGTGACACCTTGAAAGATCCTTCGCTCTGACAATATACAAATATGCTCATCTCATTTAGGGATCTGTCAAAGGCAGCTGTGATCCTTGAGACTTCAGTCTTTATAGCATTCATGTACATGTCATTGTTTAGATTAGAGATCTCCAGCTTGTCCAGAAGATATAAAAACTGTCTATCATTGTTTGTGCTCACCTGAGGCATATCAAGTACTCTCCTAGCTTCATCCCATTTTTCACCAATCTTCAGTCTGACATCTCTTCTCCTTTCTTGAGCTTTAATGTCATGAAGATGTTGCTTTTGAAGAGTTTCTGTTCTTTGTATGTCTTTCCTCATGTCAATGATCTGGGAGGCCTTTTTGAGTTCAGCTTCTTTTCTTTTTATCTCTGACTGCTGCTGCTGAAACTCTTTCTCAAACAGAGGATCCACTGGAGCTTCCTCTTCCCATTCTCCAAAATCACTTTCCTCCTCAGCTTCAAAGAAACCATCTTTATCTTCCAAGACTGGTTCAGTGGGAACGTCACAAATATCAAAGTCATCCTGTTCTCCACTATAGTAGATATCATCAGGCTTTCCTGTGCCTCCAACAAATGACTCTTTTTCTTTTCCCTTATCACTTCTCCCTTTCTTCTCCCCCTTAGTTGAGGAATTCTCTACAGACTTTCCCTTAGATCTTCCATGACCTCCATCACCTCCCGAGCCTGAGCCTCCACCAGACGACCCTTCAAAGAAAGTCCTTTGTTCTTCTTTAGGGCAGTGAGAATTTTTGATCATGTAGTACAGGTGCTTCATCCCCTCATTCAGATGTTCCATGCCCGTCTCTATCTTCAGAAATCTGGAAGAATCTAGTGAATGATTCATTTTCAACCAAGTCTTCAAGAGAAGTCATTCTTGTATGTAGATAGCAGAAGTTTGAAATGTCGTCAGCTGATAACGTTGGAGATTCTTGGATTGAGTTAAGCTTTGGTACAACAGATGTCTTTAAATCTGATATTTCAGTCCTGATAAGAGCCAGCTGATTATTGACAGAGGTGGAAGAAGAAGACCGTTCAACCACTTGTGCTTTGAATAATTTAGCTTCAGCCTGACTTTTTGCAAGTTGTTCCTTGAGATCAACAATTTGAGCTAACAGATTTTCAGTGTTTGTGTCTGTGTGTGCGCTCATCTGAATATCTCTCCTGTTTAATTCACTCAACTCACGTGCATGTGTATCTCTCAATATAATTGCTCGTGAGGAGTCTTTCTGAGGCTGATCTTCTGTACCTGCATTTAAAATCACCCTATCCTCTTCAAGAGAGGTTAGTGGTGGTGCAATGGGAATTCGCGAGTCCCGATCCTCAGTCAAACCTATCATTTCATGTGAAATAGATGTTTGAATTGCTTCAGGGATAGATTGACCGAGTTGCCCTCCACTTTCTCCAGATAAATCTGCGAGTGGAGAATCCCGTGAGGGAGCCAGAGGTGTTGGATCTGGGAGGGGAGAAAATGACTCTATTAAAGGTGGCTGAGAGTCAGATTTTCCCTCAGAAGCATGTGGCTGCTCTTCTGCCGTAACTATGGCAGGTACTGTAACCGACTCTATGTGCACTCCTCGCTCCGTATCCTGAGTATCATATACTGGTCTGTATGCTTCCATTGTGAGTAATGGAATTGTGCTTGACTCAGTACAGGATGCCATGGCCCTATGGAGAATTTCAATAGATTCATCCTGTTGAGAGGATGTTTCTAGTAACTGTTCAGTGGCCATTTCAAAGTCCATGTCCTGTTGGGAGGACAAGGATGGGCTTTCAGATGCCTCAGTAAATGTTCTTCTTTTCTTCGGAGGAGGCAGAGCTGAGGGTTCATTCACATCCACCAACAAACTACTTCCTATTAACCTTCTAGGCAACATTTTAGACAGTGGGGGAGAGGTTGAGATAGGTTGTGACTCTGTGTTTGGCTCTGTGACATGGGATTGAAGCTGTGGTTCTACAACTTCATGGTCAGTCCTATCAACCACTGGGGGTCTTTCAACAAAAGTAGGAATAGGTTGAATTGGAGGAACTATTACCTGTAGAGGAAGAGCATCTGATGCTTGAGCCTGGGTGGTTTGAACCACTGGAGGTTGAGCTTGCTGTTCATGACCGGGAAGATTGAAGATAGGTAAGGGAATATAAGTGGCCATGAAAGCAGATACAAGTATTGGAACTTGCATGAATTTGAAAGTTGTGTCTTGGCGGGTGTAAATCTTTTTGCTTACAGGAGGGGGTTCGGTTACTGTGGAGTTAGCAAAAAGGGCTTTATGCTCAGGTGAGAGAATATGTTCTGCTATGAGCATGAGAAAACGAGCATAGTAACACGAGACCCTACGATTTGTAGAATGATCACGTAAAGCAGTAGTGAGGCGTCTCAAGAGAATGGGTAAAAGTAGTTTGCCAAAATTGATCCTTTGATTGAAAACAACCGCAAGACCAATATACTGCAGAGTGGAAGTGATGTTGTGAAAGTTGGATTTAGTGCAGTTGGCAAACACTTTAGAAAGTGTATAGAAGAAAATGTCCCATTCAGACACCAAATTGGATTTTGATAACTTGGTTAAATTAATTACCCCCTGATAGTGAATAGCATGGAAAAAGTTTGAAATATCATTTTCAGAGGGCAAATTACAGAAATTGTCCATAGGAAAATTTAAAGCTCGATTGACGACTATTTCATCAACCACATACTGTGTGTTTGCACGGTGAATGAAAAAGATTTAACATCATCGGCCACAGTAGAGGTTGTGCAAATCAGTCTGAGCAGATCAACATTTAAAATCACATTTGATTTAATAGCAGAGCTAACAATCGAATGGTCATTTAAAAATCTAATCTATGGCTTAAATTTTTCTACATCACATTTATCTGGATTAAAGTAACCAACAAGATTATGCGAAATAATTTGGAAATTGAGAGCCATTTTAAAAATAATAATAAGACACACACTTTCAGAATTTTAAGAATAATATTAAGAAAATTTGAATTAATTAAATTAATTTAATAATTTGAATTAAATCAATTATAATCAAAAAATTTAGAAAGAAATGTATCTCATTAAAATTCTTAACTCACAAAAGCAGATTTGAAAAACCACAAGACACAAAACAGAAATTAAAATAAAAATACCCAAAATCAAACAAACACAAAACGATTTTGAGGGGAACAAAACGAAGTGCAAAAGATTTAAAAAAAATTTGGAAGCACTCCTGTATGTATATACATGTATGTATATATCAGGAGTGATGTTTTAGTTTGCTGAGTAAAAACTCGAGCAAGGAAGACAATGGCGATGGAATTGTTGTTTGGTCGAAGAGAGAGAGAGAGAGATAACTGTTGGATTTTGAAAAAAAGGAAATGAACTGATAAAAAGTAAAAGAAACAAAAAAAAATGTTAAGTAGGACAACTGGTATGACAATTCGGGAGAGTCTTACCGATTGTCATACCGATAGTCATACAAGGCAATTTTGAGAAAACAAAAAACAAAACAAACAAATAAAACAAATAATAATATATAACCGGTATGACAATCTGATAGTCATACCGATTGTCATACCAGTACAAAATAAAATATAATATATCTGATATTAATTTTATTACTGGCATGACAATCAATAGTCATACCGATTGTCTTGCCAGTTATAAAATTAAACTGATTTAAAAATAAACAGTATTAGTACTAGAATGACTTTCTGCAAGATAATTTCAATTGTCTTGCCGATTGTCATTCTAGTTATAAAATAAATTGAGTATTTAAATATACTGAATAATTAACATAAAAACTGTTAAAAACACACATAAAAAACACAGAATATAGAAAATATTACAATTACAGAAAACTGAAATGAATATGGCATAAAATATTTACATAATTAAAATAATTAAAATATTTCAGAGATAACAATATTTTCAGTCCAAAAATAGATTTCTTTTGAATTTTAACAAATAAAATTCATAGAAAAATATTTTTAGAGAAAATAAAATATTCTGAGACATTAAAATTAACAAGTTGAGTAAATAAATAAGATAAGATAATAAAAATTACATAGAAATAAGCAGGAAATTGGAAAATGATAAAATAAATTTGCAAATGAATTTTTCATTTATGAAAAATTTATTTGTAAATTCACTCAAGAACAGATTTCAGATATTCACAAGTTTAATCACTAAAGCTATTCAACATACCCAATTTACCAACTAATTTGGTAAATGTGGATTCCTCAAGAGGTTTAGTGAAAATATCTGCTATTTGTTCTTCTGTTGGAACAAAAAATAGTCCAACAGTACCATTCATGACGTGCTCTCTAATAAAATGATACCTGATGTCGATGTGCTTTGTCCTCGAGTGCTGCACAGGGTTGTTGGTGATGGCTATTGCACTTGTATTATCACATAAAATAGGAATTTTGTTCAATACAGAGCCATAGTCTCGTAGCTGGTTCCTAATCCACAAGATCTGAGCACAGCAGCTTCTAGCAGCAATATATTCAGCCTCAGCCGTTGAATTTGAAACTGTTTGCTGTTTCTTGCTGTACCATGAGACTAGTCTGCTACCTAGGAATTGACAACTGCCTGATGTGCTTTTCCTATCAACAACACTTCCTGCGTAATCTGAATCTGTATATCCAACAAGGTTAAAACCAGATTCTTTAGTGTACCAAATACCTAGATTTGGTGTTCCCTTAAGATATCTTAAGATTCGCTTAACAGCAACGAGATGAATATCTCTAGGATCCGCTTGGAACCTTGCACATAAGCATGTAGCATACATAATATCTGCTCTACTTGCAGTAAGATAGAGTAACGAGCCAATCATACCTCTGTAGCTTGTGACATCTACCTTAATGGAGTTTTCACATGGTCCAAACTTGACAGCTGTAGTTGACGGAGTCCTTGCTGATGCAGAATCCTCTAGATTGTACTTTTTGAGGAGTTCCTTGAGATACTTGGATTGACAAATAAAAGTTCCATCTAACCTTTGATTTACTTGTAATCCAAGAAAGAACTTCAGCTTTCCCATCATGCTCATTTCAAATTTGCTGTGCATTAACTTAGCAAATCTCTTACAGAGATTATCATTAGTAGACCCAAATATTATATCATCCACATAGACTTGGACTAATATTGTATCATTCTTATGCTTTTTAGAAAAGAGAGTTTTGTCTATGACACATCTAATAAAGCTATTTTCAATAAGAAATTCAGAGAGAGTGTCATACCATTTTCTCGGAGACTGTTTGAGTCCATAGATAGCCTTGAAAAGAAAGTAGACAAAATCCAAATGATCTGGATCTTCAAAACCAGGAGGTTGCTCTACATATACCTCTTCATCCAGCTTTCCATTCAGAAAGGCACTCTTGACATCCATTTGATAAACTTTAAAGTTAGAGAATGCTGCAAATGCCAAAAATATCCTGATGGCCTCTAGTCTAGCCACTAGAGCATAGGTTTCATCATAATCAATGCCTTCAGCTTGTGAATACCCTTTAGCTACCAGTCTTGCTTTGTTTCTTATAACCACACCATCTTCATCTAGTTTATTCCTGAATACCCACCGAGTACCAACAGCTCTCTTGTGTGTAGGTCTAGGTACCAGTTTCCAGACTTGTTGACTTTCAAACTGATTGAGTTCATCTTGCATAGCAATCACCCAATCTGGATCAGTCGGTGCTTCCTCAATCTTCTTAGGTTCCATCTCAGAAAGAAATCCTGAGAACAGATACTCATTTTGAGTAGCACGTCTAGTTCTGACTCCAACATCTGGATCACCAATAATCAACTCAAAAGGATGAGCTTTATTCCAGACAGTCTGTCTTGGAAGATTTGATCTTGATGATTCACCTTGAAATTCATTGGGATGTTGTGTCCTACTAGTTGATCCTTTAGCATCTCCCCCTGAGTTGTTGCCATGTTGACTTGAAGATTCTCCATCAGTAGGAGTGGTATCTCCATTGTTGCCAAAGTTTCCATCACCATTACCTTGAGTATCATCATGATTAACAGGTTCTTCACCAGCAACATCCTCAGGTTCTTGACCATGTTCTGATTCTGAATCTGACATATCATCAAACTTCAGTTTCTCAGAAGGATCTTCAATTTGGATACTAGGAAGTTTAGTGTCATCAAATGTAACATTGACACTTTCAGTTACTTTGTGTTGATCAATGATATACACTCTGTATGATCTTCTTCCATATCCAACAAAAATACCCTCATATGCCTTTGCCTCGAATTTACCATGACGATCATCTCCATCCTTGAGCACGAAACATCTGGCACCAAATACATGAAAGTATTTGATAGAAGGTTTCTGTTCATTCAAAATCTCATAAGGAGTTTTCATGAAGTCTTTGTTGATTAGAGTTCGATTCTGAGTATAACATGCAGTATTGACAGATTCAGCCCAAAAGTACATTGGAAGACCTGATTCACTTAACATCGTTCTTGCAGCTTCAATCAATGTACGATTCTTCCTTTCTACCACTCCATTTTGCTGAGGGGTTCTAGGAGCTGAAAATTTTCTGGTAATCCCTTTGTCTGTACAGAATCCATTGAGAAGTGAATTCTTGAATTCTGTTCCATTATCTGACCTTATTGCTCTAAAAGGGACATTAGAATCTAACTCGATCAACTTGATATGATCAATCACAACTTGTGGTGTTTCATCCTTAGAGTGAAGGAATAAAATCCACGTATACTTGGAATAGTCATCAACTATCACAAGACAGTAACACTTCTTTGACATCGAAAGGACATTAACTGGTCCAAATAAATCCATGTGTAATAATTGTAGAACACCAGTTATGGAGGATGTGTCAGTGCCTTTGTGACTTGCTTTCTTTGACTTTCCTTTCTGGCAAGCCTCACATAGTCCTTCTGGGGAGAATTCCAGCTGAGGCAGACCTCTGACCAATTCTCTTTTGACAAGAGAATTCATTATTTTGAAATTGAGATGAGAAATTCTCTTGTGCCATAGCCAACTCTCATCTGTTGATGCCTTTGCATAGAAACAATTGACTTCAGGATTGCTTCCAGAGTTCATGTCAGCTACGAACAGATTTCCTTTCCGGATTCCCATCAAGGAGGGTTTTTCACTTTTCTTGTGCAGAATCTGACACTTCAGCTTGTCAAATAAAATATTGTAGCCGTTGTCACAGAACTGACTAATGCTAAGCAGATTGTGTTCAAGTCCTTGCACAACATACACATTTTCAATGATAACATTTCCAGCTAGCAAACAGCCATATCCCTCAGTTAAACCTTTGCTGTTATCTCCAAAGGTAACCACTGGGCCAGCTTTCTCAACCACATTTGATAGCAGGGCTCTATCTTCGGTCATATGTCTTGACGATCCGCTGTCAAGAATCCACACTACCGGTTGTACCTGTTTAATGCCCTGCAATACAAATGGATTAGACCTTCTTCGGAACCCAAGCTTGGTTGGGTCCGACATACTTGTAAAATTGGCCTTTATCAGGCAAAACAACATTCTTAACTTTAATGTTCTCAACTTTCTCAATGACTGGACATTTGACCTTGTAAACAGCCTTGACAAATTTCTGTTTAGGCTTAGGCACAAATGTCTCCTTTCTAGCTTTAGGAGGACTAACAGTTTTAGACCTATCATGCTTCCTATTATTCACATGCTGATGAGGAGTAGTCTTATCATTAGAAACATGCTTACCATTAAAATAAGCATACATCAGATTAAAAGCACAAGACATACAATTAGAGACACCACATGCTTTATGAGAGAGATTAACAACAGGCAAGATATGCATGTTAGACATGGCAGTTTTGTTATCCAACTCATGTGTGTCTGAGTTAGTCTCAGTTGCTTTCATAACTTTGACTGGAACCTTTGGCACACTTGACTTGAAAACAACTTTCTCATTAGCAAGATCTTCAGCACGAATTTCTTCTTGAATAATAAATGAGGTCTCGTCAAATGGCTCAGGAATTGATTCTTTTTAGAGGGGTTCATCAACACCCTTAAGCACATGTGGTACTTCCCTACCTTTAGCACAGACATGAGGAGGGGAGTTTATGCCTAATTTTCCAATAGCAACATTGTAATCATAACCTATTCCAGATGTTTGATTAACAGCTTGCTTATTGTGAAACTCTTTGGACTTCGAACAAGAATTAAAGTAAGCTTTAACCTTAGTCTCAAGACCAGTGATCTTGTCTTTGAGAATAGTTTCGAGTTGTCTATAACAGTCAACTCTATTCTCTAGAAAAGATACTTGTTTTTTTTAATTTATCTTGATTAATGTGTACAAGTCTTAATTCATTGACCTCTTTCTCAAGGTCTTTGATTTGTTGATTTAACATTTCATTATCACGACGAGCACAATCTAAGGAACCTCCTAGATGATAAACTAATTCAGCATCAGTAAATTTTACCTCTTTTCTTGACAATGAGGTATTTGCATCACTAGCCATGAGAGCAAGATTCCCAACTTCTTCATCTTCACTGTCAGTATCATCCCAGCTTCTTCCCTTTGCCAGGTAAGCCCTTTCAGATTTACTCTTCTGATTAGAATCATAAGAGTTATTCCTAAATTGTTTTGGCTTCCTGCATTCTGTGGCAAAGTGTCCCAACTCATTACAGTTGAAGCATCGAATGGTGCTTCGATCAACCATCCCTGTTTTGTACCCACCACTTCTGGTGTTAGAGGATGAAGATCCACCTTTTTGGAATCTGTTGTAGTTGGACTTGTACTTGAACTTGGGATTCCTTTTGAATCTGACATTTGAGAATCTCTTGACAATCAGGGCCATTGACTCCTCCTCCAATTGCTCCAGTTCTTCCAAGGAATAAAAATCATCTCCTGATTTATTTGTAGTAGGAGGATCAAATTCTGCTACTATCACATTTTCTTCAACCTTGGAAGACTGTACCATTCTTTCTGACTGTTGAGATTGTTGTTGTTGTTGTGGTTGCTGTTGTTGATCTTCAGCTACTAGAGCAGTAGACGTGCTGACCACTCTTCCTTTCCCGTAAACTTCCTTCTGCTGAATCTGCTCCAACTCATAAGTCTTTAACACACCATAGAGCCTTTCCAAAGAAATCTCACTCAGATCTGATGCTTCTCTTATGGCAGTGATTCTATGTTCGAGATGAGTTGGCAGTGTTAAAAGGAACTTTTTGTTGACCTCCCTGATGGAATAGTATTTACCATTAATGTTCAGGTTGTTGATCAATGCATTGTACCTCTCAAACACTTCAGTGATTCCTTCTCCTGGATTGGATTTAAAGTATTCATACTCAGAGGTTAGGATTTCTAACTTGTTCTCCTTAACTTCCTCCGTGCCTTCATTAATAACCTCAATAGTTTCCCAGATGTGTTTGGAATCTTTACAGTTCATCACATGTCTATTCATCAAGGGATCAAGGGAATCTACTAAAATTAATTGAAGGCTAGCATCCAGGGAGGCTTCTTCTTTTTCAGCAGGAGAAAAATCCTTAGGATTCTTTATATAAGTTCTAGCTTTGGTGATCACCACATCATCTTCAATTACCTCTGGTTCAATAACCATTGGAATTTTTGGACCCTTCTTTAACACTTCCAGATATTTGGGATTAGCAACTTGTAAAAACAATAGCATCTTCTTCTTCCACATGATATAATTTTCTTTATCAAATAGTGGAATTTTAACGATTCCAACTTTTTGTGAAGTCATTATGAATTTTTGAATAAATAAAAATTCAAGGAGTGAAAGAAACACAAAAGTCTAGGATCTTGATTTGTTCGTTAATCAGAAGGCTCTGATACCAATTGTTAGGTCCCAATATGTTTGTAGAAGGGGGTTGAATACAAACAATACCGTTTAATCGAATAAAATGCGGAATAAAAAGGTGAAACAAAATTCAAGTTAAATAAAACTATTATTAAACTTGAAAGGTGTTACAACAACGGTATCGTTTACAAGGGATTAATCTCAAATCAATTATTACAAATCTAGAATAAATTCAACATGACTTTTTCTATTTTTGCAATAAAAAGATCAAATGCTAAAAGCGATTTGAGATTAAGTTCTAGGGATTTCGATCCGCTAGATAGTTACACAAGAACAAGAAAAGTATTTTTAGTGGATTGGATTTAACAATAAATACTAGAAATAAATGATCTGTGTAGTTTGCAATAATTTCTCTGCAGGTTCTCTTGTTCTGTGTTTTGCTGTTGAATATTCAATGCTGTGTTCTTGTTGAAAAATGATCTGCTTTCTGTTGTTTAAGTAATCAAAACAATCCAATTGAATCAGCAAGACTTTCGGCAAGACTATCAAATGATCTGGCATGACAATCCATTTGAACTGGTAGGACTTTCGGCAAGACAATCCAAATGAACTAGCATGACATTCGGTATGACTATTGATTGTCATACCGATTGTCTTCCTAATATAAAAAAAGATAGTCTTGCTGGATTAAAACAGATTTTAATCAAATAATAATTCTGAATTAATTAATCAATTAATTCAATTAATCAATAAATTAATCTTTGCAGATTTAATTTATTTTCTTAATTAAATTATATGGCTTAATTAATTAATAGATAATTAATACCAATCTAGAGCAGCAACCATTCCTCTGAAAATCTTCTGAAAATCACTGTCAATTATGAATCAATTCCACCACTTCAATATTGACACTCGATGTACTGTCTGGTTCATGAGTGACTAACTTCCGTGACGTTTCTTCATGCCTTGACCTTGGTACTCTTGATTTTCTTTAGACTAAATCCTTGTAATTAATTGATACCCTGACAAGATCTCTGTCACTTGATTAAATCCACAATCTTGATTTATATCACTGAGGCTTGATCAATTTCTTGAGCTTCTTCCAGTGAATTAAGTCATCAAGTCTGTAGATGAACAATGTTACTTAATCCTTTGACATATGTTACTCTGTGAGATCTCTCTGACGATAGATCCATTATTTACTTATTACATTCTTATTTGAGTTGAGTTAAATCCTCGAATAAACAAATAGGCTATTACATATGCCTTTCTCGTGGTCCATGGCTGCGCGCTGTTATGCTCCCCTGTTCCTGCAGTGCCTTATTTTTCCGGCTTTATTCACTGTTCTGATTTTTATTTAGTTGGTTTTGTTGTGTATATATACACACGTTTGTGTATATAGCAGCGCACCGGCCTCCTTGTTTTCCAGCGGGAGGCGGTGGCACGTGGGTTTGACGCGCGTGTGCGTGTACCTGCCTGGTTGCCTGTTCGTGTGTACCCATCGATTAACTGATTGATTTTATTAAATTTTAATTTATATATTTATGCAGGGAATAAATTGATTAATGGTTCGTGAAATAAAAAAAAATTGTGCGGGAAATTATTGATTGTTAATCGGTAGAATTTATTTGGAAACCCGAATTTTATCGGGCACCAATTAATTTTGCCGCTGTTGACGATGACTTTTAACGAGTCAACAGTGGACCGTGACGATAATATTATTCGCTTCTATTCTAAGTTCAGAATAGTTAACTGTTTTATATTTCGCTGCAATTACTCTGATTATGCATGTTCGTTTATTCCTCTTCCTATAATTCGATTGCTCTCGTGAGCAAATACCCATTCTTTCGGGTTATTTGCCAACCCTGAATTGGAAAGTTTTGACTTCAAAATGGTTTGACATCAAAACACTCTATGGGCTGGAAAGTGATACTTTGGGGATTAAGTTTTACTTAATCCTAAGGACCGAAACATAATCGGTGCTTTGAGATGGGCCGTAGTGCCTGGGGACCCGACTGGATCTATACAGGTAGGTATAGATCTGCACTGTATCCTGACTGATCAGCAGGATATAAGTGTGAACTAGTGTCCAGTCTAATTTGTTGTTGATCGCCATTAATGGCATTCCTTCTCGAAAAAAAATGTGATTATGGATTAAAGTTATTCTTTCTTAGCACTCAGTTTCAGAAAATTACGGTGTTTCTAAATAAATTTGAGGTTCAGATTATTGCTGCAACATTAGTTGCTCAGTGATAATTAGAATCTTGAATGAATTGAGATCTTCTTAATTATTCAACCCGTCCTTATCAGGCTGGTTTAGCAGGCTAAGTTTATGAAAACTTAGTCGATAATGATGGATACTGAATAGTTAGGAATTTCTTGAACGTCGTTTTATAATTAGTTATTGCATTCGTTGCTCAAATATGAAGTGTTACCAGGATCTATTTTGAAAATACGCTATCTCTGAAGCTCTTATAAAAATGTCGTTATTCCCTATGTGATTTATAGCAATGCAAATCAAATTGATTTTAAATAGATGAAGTATATCCTTTAAATAATTTCGTGTTTCGCTCTTCAAAATATTTTAGAGATTTTGTTCGGAAGTTTTTCTTTGATATTAATGTTGAAACTCAAAATATATACTTGCTGGGCATTTTTGGCTCACTCTTGCTTTGTAAATTCTTATTTCTGCCAGAAATAGATAAGGATAAAAAGTGAATAGCTTTGATAGACAACAAAAGTTAGAGAAATTTTCGCTGCGAGAGGTTGAAGGTGTTAGAAGAATGTGACAAGAGCATTAGTTCAAAGGTATCTATACTTGTATTTTAGTTATTGTGAGTTGTAAAGGGTTAGGTTCTTGTTTCATACCATAACCTGTAAACGATCCAGATTCAAGGGGTTATTTATTTATTTCTTTATTTTATGTAATGATTGTTTAAGTGACACCAAATCTTGACCCCGGATTTGGGGTGTTACAGTTTGGCATCAGAGCTGCAGGTTATTGGTCACTGAAATAATAATAGGTGAGAGTAAGATAAGAATGATAGGTCATACAAGATAGGAAAGACCCTAGGCATATTCAGGATAAATTGAGTTGAGTGCGAATTAGGAATAGCAGACCCGATCTGGAGTTGCTAAGATAGGATCGTTGAGAAAGTGTAAGGCGAATATCACAACATCATAGGTATATTGAAATCTCAGATCATACAATAATGGGAAATCGACGGATCGACGGAGACTGGGTATGTTACCCTACCTTTCATGTGGTTTTGAAGGAAATGCGGGTGATTTCGTGAGCACTTGTGTAAGGGAAACTAGGTGAGTGTTGGCACGATTTAACATAGAATTAGGTAGTAGGAGAGCTTCTCGTCGGAAGCAACCAGTTGATGGAAGCTAATGAAGAACCAACGTTGCACGTCTTGAAGGCACCACCGTTGCGAGAAGATTCTTACCAATTATCGGGAGCTGCGCAAGGAATAATATCTACCTTATTGGGTATAGGAAAGTCTAGCAAGAAGGTACGACCCTATCTACACATAGAACGTCGAATCGCATGCGCGGTTGTGAGCCTAAACGACAAGAACGACGACAAGAATGTCAAAGATAGTACTAAATGACAGCGTTGCGATAGGATTGCAAATAAAATGATTTACGACGACGAATGAAGTTTTTGCGACTAATAAGTGCGAGCGGAGTCCGAGGAAATATGGAAGAGACCCTCATAAGGGCATTCTTTAATTAGATATTTCATTGGTGAATCAGGAAAATAGCAAGTAATGTATATAGTAATGACGACCAAAATAATTGATTTCCAAAATTTTAAAATAAGATTTTGGAAAAAGATTTTTCATAATCAACTTTCAGTAGATTTTTGCATGAAATGAGTTTTACAAATTGGTTGTCAAATTACTATTTATGTTCTTGTTATTATAACCAGAAAATGATCTAAAAAGAAGAATGGAATTAGACTCAGTGTTGTTATTCGAAGGGCCAAATAGAACCATCAGCAGGGAGAAGGTTTAAAGTTTTCTGTGAAAAATGAAAGTAGACGTTATTTAATAAAAGCAGTAATTGAATCAACATATAAAAATATTATTTACCCAATTTATAAAGTTATTAAAATTTAACAGGATTCGTGATTCGAACGAACGGGAGATGATTAAAGAAAAAGAAAGAATCTTCCAGATAATTGGAAAAGAATCGTGTCCTTATCAACAAAACTGAGGCGTTGCGTGATCAATGGGTATTTTACACGACATAGATGAAATCTGAAGCCGTGATTTTAACTTCGGAACGACGCGATTAAGATTAAATTATTGAAGCATTTGGTGCGAAGGCATTTTCGGGAAGCATTTCGAAATAATGATGTGACTTGAATCGTGAACCTGTATCCACACGATCCTGAAGGCATACGTAAGTGAAGCATGGAAGGTGATCGGCATTGACATCCTTTCTTCTAATACGATAGCATATGTTCTTCTCGAGTTTGAATATGTATGAGCTTCTTCTGTTAATAAATCATATGAGGCGGAAACGAAAGAAAATTTCTTATATTCCTTCTGAATTATTTCTCCTCTCAAATTCTTGATTCCTGATTGAGACAACAGTGTTATGATATGACGCTTTGTCGAAATGACGAAGAGTCGGGTGGGACGCCACCTAATCATGTGCTGTATGCCATATAGTATGAAAGACTGGCCATCTTGAGTACGAATATGGTTGTCTCATTCTTCATTCATTTTTCTTCCTTCAATTTTCTGATTTATAAATTCTTTCAATTGGTTGTTGCATTATTATTCCTTATTCCGTTTTAATCAAAATCATGTTCACAAACTCTCCTCTTGCGCAAAATTTGATCTCTGACGATTTCATAAGAAATGAAATAGGGTGATACGTGGAACCATACAACGAACATAGATACGACTGCAAATCGATAAATGGTGGACATCTGCGAGCAAGGAAAAAAAATGGATGCACCGACAAATATGGACATGACGAAGATATCAAGTCAGACAGTTATTCATGCTACGAAGATCTCATTAGTATGGTAGATTGCGTTAACATAATGCACTTCAAACCAGAGGATTTCGACGCAAAATGAATGGTTAGCGAATCGTACATTAATTACGAATTAGGGAAATGAAGTTGTGTCTTCAAACGGAGCAAACGAGTATCGGGACGACGATCAAAGATCAAGGAAATTCTGAACGATGACTCAGACAGGCGGTTAATACACGAGGCATCCCTAACTTGCGTAAACAAGTGATGGTGAATTTAATGCTCATACCCCGGTCAGTAACGAAAGTTTGATACGAGAACATAAGTGGAGATGAAGCAATGGTGATTCAACTGTGGAGTTTTTATGAAATAACGAGATAACGATTAAGTTCCATCAAATCACGATGATAATAATAATAAACAGGGCGTGGTTATTAAAAGATGAACATATTAGTAATAAAAATTGGTGATGACAAGAAATGAGTTAAGATACTCGCGAAATAAAATTTTGAGAAACGAGACAAATTTTAAAGTTCACTAATAAAATTTTATAATATTCTAAAAGAACTGGAAAGGGAATGGTTATATTGATCCTTATTAATTTAAGACCTTAAGTCTCATCTTAGAAGATATATAATATGCCAGTCAGATGCTGATCAAAGGTGAATTGTGGGAATTGATGATTTTGGTTGATGAAAGTGGGTGGATATGATTATGGATGATTTGGTTGATTGATGGTGTCGGCGTGAGTCCGACTGGTAGTCAATGGTGTAGGGGAAGTGCTGCCCAAATTTTCATATTATAGTTAAGGACAAATAAGTATATTGTCGTTCTCGTCAGTATTCCAAATAATTGCGATCTCGGTTCTTGAGAAAGTTGTTATGATCAAACTGACCTTATATAATTGGTCTTTGATTCCAGTTAGCTAGTCAGCATTTGGTTTAAGTGATCATTTAAAAGGAGTTAATTGATCAACTTTACCAACTAATGGTTAGTTAAAGGGAGATCGATTCCAATTAGATTGAGTCAAGCTCTAACATGATTTCCAGACCCGAAATCAAAGCGATAAGAAATTTGGAAAAAATAATGTCGTTAACATAAGTTGAAGGCTTAGCTCAATTAGTGTAATCAGGTGCAAGATTTGATCTAGAAGAATACGCTCTTTTCGATAAACAAGAGGAACAGAAAGTAATTGGTACAAGCTAGTAAGAAGAAAATTTTTAAGAACTGAAGGTTCAAGATAAAGCAAAGAGATTCTATCATCTGTAATAGCGTTCCCCGAAGGACTTGGAGGTATACCCATATCGAATGATGAATTAATGAAGGATTTGAATGTACACTTCTTTTTGAACGGCGATTGAATGGAAGTCGTGGTAGAATAACGGAAAGCTCACAAATTCAAGCATCTAATGAAAGACGGAGATTGATGAAGTCCGCATGTAAACTCAGGAAAAAGAAATGATGGTCAATGAAGAGAAGTCAAACACGCGATCTGTGATACGTCAAGCAAGGCTAAGAAAATAGCTACCGAGGAAATTCGATAATTCTATTAGTAATAATTTAAATAGTATGAATAAAAGCCTTCATTCTAGCGTGAACTTTAGGAATGACTTATCCAATAATAAACAGAGTAATATTACTAAGAAAAAGAAATTCATCATGTTTAAGAGAGATAATAAATAATAAAAATGAAGAACTAATCAGGACAGGAAGTGGAATCAAAAGGATGATAAAGAAATTTTATAAAATAATCCAAGATATACGCAAGGTATGAACTTCAGTTGGGCCAGAAGTGATTGGGAAATGAAGTGAAATGTCGATAATTAAAGATGGGAATTTTAGTCAAGGAATGCGGGTAAACAGGAATGATTAAACCGAGGTATTGATGGCGAACTGCCGAAGAAGAAAGTTACAATAAATCTCATGTCGGAATTCTTTCAAATTAAAGTGAAGTCCCGAAGGTTCGAACGAATGATTTACCAAGGTTACCTCAGGGAATGAGGTAAGAATTTCTCGTCGGTTACTACACAGAGTCAAGCTGGTGTCAAAAGCCCTGTGTCGTCTAACTCAATAGGGATAAAATAATAGGTGAAGGAAAACTTCAGAAATGGGGAATGAAAGAATAATGAAATAAAGAGTATTTTGGTACTATGCACAAAAGCAGTTATGGAAAAAAGAATGGAGGTATGAAATTACGCATCGATTATCAGAAATCTTAAATTTGAAGACTAGGTGGACACAATGTACCAGGAGTGTTGGGATAGTGTGATTGTATTTATTGATAACATCCTCGCTAATTCAAAGACTAAGGAAGACCAAGTTGAACGCCTGAAGAAATGCTTGTGAAGAGTTGAAAAATAACAACTGCAGTCTTAGCTTCAAAGATATGAATTCTGGTTATAATCGATTATGAGCTCCAGTGCGTGGTTAACTATTAAACAGGAAAGATCCATTTAGAAACAGATGTTCACATAGAAAGAAAAGAGTGAACACCATTAAGATTTTTTGGAAATGGTTAAGAGCATTGGAAAAGTTAGGAATTGAAGAATAGGTTTTGATCCGTCTTCTAGGTTATGCTGATACTTACTTTGTTGTTGAATATCAAAGTTGGTATTAATGCAGATGATTGATGTTGACTTCAGTATGAGACATTGTGAGCATCAAAGTTCGTATTGATATCTAATTTGATAGGACAACAAAATGAGTATTAGTACCCAAGAGACCAGGTTTTGAAAAGTTTGGTTCATTTTGTTTCAAATTAATGTATTTCCTTTCAGATAGTAACAAATTCTCGCTCAATGAATATACTTGACGGTGATTGAAAAGAAATAGAATTATGCTACCAAATGATGAGTAGATGCAATTACCGAGATTTTTCTTTTCAGATCGCATAAATGTAAAACATTCTGAAGCGTCAGACGTTATGAGCTTAGGATATCGGGTGCCGACGAATAGCAAATGCAAGAGAACGATTAGGAATTCTCGAATATGATTGGAAACGATCATAGGTCAGGCTAACCGATCAAAAGGAAACATGAAGAGTAGAATATAATAGTCAGTGAAAATATAAAGTTCACGAACACGAATTATTGGAATTAGACAAAAAAAGAAGATTAGTGTAAATTAAGTTAGTCTTGTGAGGCAATGAGATAGATAGAACGATTGTGGATGAGTTGGTCTTGTTGTCACCGGTATAATGAGTCCATAAGGCATTTATGTGTGTATGACTATGAAAAGTAATTTAGCCTCAAATATGTGAAATAAAAGATTGAGTTAGAAGTTGCATGGGCAACTGATAAATTTAATGATGACAGGAGACCGTTGAAACGTGATTAAAGTAGTGAGTCCTGAGAAGTTTTGATTAGATACTTGAAATGTAGCAGTGGTTGTTCCTTAGCATGATTCTGAGGACAGAATCCTTTTAAGGGGGAAGAATGTAACGCCCGGGAAATATTATGTATTTATTTTTATCAATAAATAATTATTATGTGATTTTATGTGAATTTTGGTGAATTAGTTGATAATTGATATTAATATCTGGATGTTTATTTCTGATAAAATTTAGATATTGTAATTTTAATTATCCAGAATTAAATCTAGATAATTTTGGTATTTTCTGGTAATTTTTGGATTATTATATGATTTTATAAGAATTTATAGAATTAATAATGATTATTCTTACATAATTATAAAATTTATTTTAAAATCAGAAATCATCCCACTTCAATTGTTTTTGCGGTTTTACAACCCGAAACTCTTCCGAAAACTCCTTCCTAACCTAATCTGATAATTCTGAACACTTTTCATGTTTTGACTTTTTCGATCCGGGGGTACGGTTTGACCTGTACGAGTCCTGGTGTGAAATTTTTGATACGCAAATCATTTTATTTATCGATAAGAATCCATACTCTCAAAAGGCGAGACATTATTACCTCAATTTCGTATAAAGTATTTTATAGAAAGCTTTGTTTTGATAATTATCCAATTCTGGTATTAAAATCGCATCGTCTTTTCAGTTACTTAGCGGCTAAGTAACCTATTTTCGGATCCAGTCTGTAAATATAATTATCGAAATATTAAATGAATAAAATAGATGATGATTCTGTCAGCTATGTGTGTTGCTGTATTAAAAATGGATTGTGATTTGTTGTACGTGCAGATTAATTTTGTAATCAATTATTGAGCTATATCCATTTAATTCATTTTAAAGTGATTTTATTGAATATTTGTTCCTAAAAATGCTAAAATTGTTTCTAAAATTATTTTTGTTGTTCTATAATTTCATTTATTATTTTTGGGAGTTTATAAAATTTAGAAATCAATATTTTATTTATTATTTAATTTTAAATAATTTTATGATTCCATTTAATTGTAAAATCAATATTTAATTCCAAGATATTTCAAAAATCATGAAAATTTTATTTTATTAAGTTTGGAATATTCCGAGAATTTTTAAAATTATTTTGGTAATTTTTGAGATAAATTTCACCTGCGCGTTGTTTCGTTTATTCGTTAAAAACATGTATAAATTGTGTTTCAAGAATTATTTTAAAATTTTGAAAATCCTATTTTTATTAACTTTTAGTTATTTGTGATATGTTATAAAATATTTTATTAATGTTCGAGTTTTAATTACCCGTAAATGGATCGTTAAATTTTAAAAAGGCGGGTCAGGATCGAGCTAGAGGAAGGTTGTACTAATTTTTTTAGTACGTGGCAAACAAAGAAAAGGGGTGGCAGTGTTTTTATACACGTGTCAATGGCTGATTTCAGAGAAGAAAAAAAAATAAAAATAAAATAATAATAAATAAATAATAGAAACCCACACCCCACCCTTGTTGTTTCCCCTTCTCACACCTCTCTCTTCTCTCAAATCTCTCACTCTCTCTCGTCTCTATTTTCTCGGTTTTTCTTGCTTTTTGGTTGTGGGTCTGCCGTCTACTGCTTGGTAATTCCTCCCCTGTGCCACCTTGTATTTTTCCGGCGCCGCCCTTCCTCGGTTTTCAGATGAGGTGGTGGTGGTGTGGTCCATGGCTGCGCGCTGTTATGCTCCCCTGTTCCTGCCGTGCCTTTATTTTCCGGCTTTATTCGCTGTTCTGATTTTTATTTAGTTGGTTTTGTTGTGTATATATACACACGTTTGTGTATATAGCTGCGCGCCGACCTCCTTATTTTCCAGCGGGAGGCGGTGGCGCGTGGGTTTGACGCGCGTGTGCGTGTACCTGCCTGGTTGCCTGTTCGTGTGTACCCATCGATTAACTGATTGATTTTATTAAATTTTAATTCAAATATTTCTGCAGGGAATAAATTGATTAATGGTTCGTGAAATAAAAAAAAATTGTGCGGGAAATTATTGATTGTTAATCGGTAGAATTTATTTGGAAACCTGAATTTTATCGGACACCAATAAATTTTGCCGCTGTTGACGATGACTTTTAACGAGTCAACAGTGGACCGTGATGAATTAATTATGAGTCCTAAATTATAAATAAATAAAAGTAGTTTTGAAATAAATTTTGGAACGAAAATGAATAATAATAATTAATAAAGTGAATTCAGATTGGTGGACGGGATTGATAAATGGATTTATAGTTTGCTTGATGTTGCGTTGATGTTGTGATTGACGTCAGACTGATTTGACGGGTAGGCCGACAAACAAAGGAGACGCTGCCCGATTTTTGGGAAAATAATTCCGAAAATACAGGAATGTAACCTATAATTATCGGAGACGTCGAATAACCATATACGATTATATTATATAAACTTAATTGCGAGTGACACAAAATAATTTATAAATAATCGATTACCCTAATTTCGAGAAAACAAATATACGTATTTTCTGAAAATAAATATCAAACCGAGTTTCGAAGATGTGAACCATAATTGCTATGTGTATTTCGATAATACATATAAATATGAATTTGGTTATGAAATCGTATGGGTAGAATGGGGTGACGATTTGATGTTAAGCTTAAGCGGTTACCTGAATTAGGGTATTTTAACCTTGTAGGTTTAGACAGAAGACTCGAGACGTGACATCGGACTAGGAACGATCTAGTGATTAGACGTCGAGATCAACGAAGTTCCAACCAAAGGGTCTGAATATCGGGATCGAATCCAGAATGGAATAGTAGTTTGACAATAAAGCCAAACGATCACGTCGAATCGAAGTCAACTAGTAATAGCGATTGAAGTTTATTGAGGCAAGTATTCCAGAACATTCTTTTACATACTGCAAGTCTTCTGAATTTCTTTTAAATATTGCAAATATTATTCGCTCTTATTCTAAGTTCAGAATAGTTAACTGTTTTATATTTTGCTGCAATTACTCTGATTATGCATGTTCGTTTATTCTTGTTCCTATAATTCGATTGCTCTCGTAAGCAAATACCCATTCTTTCGGGTTATTTGCGAACCCTGAATTGGGAAGTTTTGACTTCAAAATGGTTTGACATCAAAACACTCTACGGGCTGGATAGTGATACTTTGGGGATTAAGTTTTACTTAATCCTAAGGACCGAAACATAATCGGTTCCTTGAGATGGGCCGTAGTGCCTGGGGACCCGACTGGATCTATACAGGTAGGTATAGATCTGCACTGTATCCTGACTGATCAGCAGGATATAAGTGTGAACTAGTGTCCAGTCTAATTTATTGTTGATCGCCATTAATGGCATTCCTTCTCGAAAAAAAATGTGATTATGGATTAAAGTTATTCTTTTTTAGCACTCAGTTTCAGAAAATTACGGTGTTTCTAAATAAATTTGAGGTTCAGATTGTTGCTGCAACATTAGTTGCTCAGTGATAATTAGAATCTTGAATGAATTGAGATCTTCTTAATTATTCAACCCGTCCTTATCAGGCTGGTTTAGCAGGCTAAGTTTATGAAAACTTAGTCGATAATGATGGATACTGAATAGTTAGGAATTTCTTGAATGTCGTTTTATAATTAGTTATTGCATTCGTTGCTCAAATATGAAGTGTTACCAGGAGCTATTTTGAAAATACGCTATCTCTGAAGCTCTTATAAAAATGTCGTTATTCCCTATGTGATTTATAGCAATGCAAATCAAATTGATTTTAAATAGATGAAGTATATCCTTTAAATGATTTCGTGTTTCGCTCTTCAAAATATTTCAGAGATTTGTTCGGAAGTTTTTCTTTGATATTAATGTTGAAACTCAAAATATATACTTGCTGGGCATTTTTAGCTCACTCTTGCTTTGTAAATTCTTATTTCTGCCCGAAACATATAAGGATAAAAAGTGAATAGCTTTGATAGACAACAGAAGTTAGAGAAATATCCGCTGCGAGAGGTTGAAGGTGTTAGAAGAATGTGACAAGAGCATTAGTTCAAAGGTATCTATACTTGTATTTTAGTTATTGTGAGTTGTAAAGGGTTAGGTTCTTGTTTCATACCATAACCTATAAACGATCTGGATTCAAGGGGTTTTTTTATTTATTTCTTTATTTTATGTAATGATTGTTTAAGTGACACCAAATCTTGACCCCGGATTTGGGGTGTTACAGAAGAAATGACTTGTCGATATCTCCAATCTTCATGTCTTCAATTTGGCTTGTAGATATCTATGTGAGTTCTCTATAAGCTTTTTTGACTTCTCGATAAGTCATTTGGAGTTCTCGAGTGACTTCTCTATAACACTAAATCTGTGACTTTTAGAGATCTCTGACTTAGAATACTTTTATCCAAACAGATTTATTCAACTCCAAGCTTCTTCAAAATTCTTCTGAGGCATGACCTTTTTGATCTTCTTCCAGATAGAATCCTTAGGCTTGATACTGTTTAAACAAAAAGACTCCAGTATGCTCTTTTACATTTTTACAGAATTTAAATGTTACAAGTACAAATGCAAACTAAGATTACAATACAACTTACTTAGGGTTGTCAATTTGACTTAGTCTTGTTAAAGTACAGGCATGTTTTGCACAACAATCTCCCCCAATTTGTGAGAAGATTGCTTAACACAAATTCATGCATGTTAACAAGACTAACCCCAAGTTAAAAAAAATAGAAAGTGAAATCAATACATAAAGCTTGATAGAATTACAACTTTTATACAACATGAGATTTACAAAGTTCAATGGTTACAAGTATCAGGTAAAGACAGTTTCTGTATCTGCTTCTTCCCTAAGAACATCCTTCAAGTGATCAAGAATTTCCAGTTCTTCTATAATAGGTGTTCCACTTAGAGCTTCTACAAGTTTTTGTCTTGCAACCTTTGGATAACCACTGTCCAGTAAATCTATCCTAAATCTTGAGAATCCACCAGCTTTGATGTTTAGAAATTTCCCATCCTTAGAGATTCTACTCATTCCTTTGGCCTTGAGCTCTTATGATCTTTTTATGAACATCTCAATTTCTTCATTATACTTCCTCGCTCTTTCTTCAGATTCAGCCTTATTTCTTTTTCTTGTTTCTTCCATTTCGATCAACTATTCAGCTATAATTAATCTCCATGCCCTTGTAGCAGTATCCTTTTCCTTTAGTAAACTTATTATTCTTTTAATTTCTTTGGGAGAAAGAGAGTCCATTAAATCACTGCCAAGAAAGGTAAATGACCCATCTACATAGAAAATTCTAATTTTCCTAAGAGATACAACCCGGAATCTGACTATTTCCTCAGCAAGTTGTTGAAAATGATCTTCATCTGAGATGCACCAATTCAAAGGTAGAAAGTCAGATTGCTTAAAACATTTCTAGATGGCCCTTTCAGTGACTTCTCCTTTCTTTGCAAGCTTGGCTTTCTTAGGCTTTCTCCCAACAGATTTGAGATTGACTTTTAGTGAAGGTTTGGCTAAAGGTAGGGTTGTGATTTTCTTGAGACTTTTTTGGCTTGTGGTGATTGGAATTTTTAGGAAAGAGTTAGCTGTTTGTTTGTACATAAATTTTGGCTTTGAGGTTTGAGGAGGTTTGATGTTTGAGATAGTTGATGTTGTGGGTTGAGTTGAGGTTTGAGCTAGTTGTGTTTGGATTTTTAGGGTTTGATGAGGTTCTGAACCATCATGTCTTCTTTTACTTCTTCTCTCATTAGCTCTCTTTTTCTCATCATTTTTCTTATCATCCTCTTTCTTCTTCTCCTCAACACCCTTGCTGCCAGATGGCTTAGTGGATTGACTTGGATTTGAGCCAGAAGGATGTTGATCATCTTTCTTCTGCTCATCATCATCCAAATTATCCTTGTTGATTTGAATTTTAGGCAAGTTGGCTTCAGCATCACTCAAGTATCTCCCCAACAGCTTTATCATCTCTACATCATCATTGTTCTTGTACTTCTTTGATTTTAGGTCAGTTTCCAGAATTATGATAAGCTTCTTGTTGGCCATGACACATTGTCTAGGGATTTGAAAATGTTTGAAGTTCCTGGTGTTTGGACAGATGTATGTTATACCCTTGCTTGGTTGTAGGTATGCTTCAGAAAAAGCAGCCACTTGTGCATTCTTCAATTCAGTTAGCAGCATGGTATCTTCATGAGTTACAACTTTGACTTTGTTGATCATAATGTCCAACTCAAATGCCCTCTTTGAGACAAGATAATTGAGGGACACCTGCATACATTTGTCTATCCCTGAGTCATTTATATTGACCACAATCCTTTTTTGAAGAAAATTGTCTTGATTCACCATGACCACCCTTAATAAGTTTATTGTTTTGTCCAGGGCCTTTTTATATGTGAAGTGGTTATCATTTAGAGAAGCTTTTAGGGCCTTAAGCAATTCATCAAATTCCCTGCTTTGACTTGGTCCTTCAGCAGCCCTAATAAGTCTCTCCATATCAAGATCTACTTATTGATTTAAAGTCTTTTCAGCACCCTGGACTTGTTGAGTAGATGCTCTGGATCTTGCTAGCCTAGCCTTTATCTCCCCCTTAGTCTTGTTGGCAGGCATGAGGAGGGGAGTAGGAATTTCAGGCCTTATCTGTTCTGGAAGTGATGGAAGAGGAATGTTGAGCTTGCCCATGATGGATCCTAAAGCAACAGAGTTTTGCATTTGTATGTGCTTATGAGAGTCCACTAAGGTCTTGATATCTGTCTGTTGGCTTTTGACCAGAGAAGTCAAAGCTTGAACTTGAGTGCTGAGAGAAGCATTGGAGGTTTCCAAAGAAGCTACTTGATCCTTGAGTACTTGAATATCTGTAGAGGAAGAGCTTGGAGCAGAGATAGCAGTAGATTGACCAAAAGTGGCTTGCACAAATTTCTAAATTTCATCCATAACCAAAGGTGAAGGAGTGTATCTTGCAGTGTGTATTTGATCCAGCTTCAACCTTGTGTCATTGGATTTACTGATATGTTCTTGAACAACTTTGTGCAAGGCCGCAAATGATTCCTTGAGTTGATTTACACTTTTATCAATCCCTCTGAGATCATACCTAGACATTTGATGTGAGAAGGTCTTAAATTGATTTTTGATCTCAGTTTGTGAAGGGATGATTTGGTCCATCTTTTCTCTGACCATCTTCATTACTTTGTCCTGATGACCATTCAATGTTATTTGTAGACCTTTTCCAAAGTTATGGAAAGCCTTAATTTGAGCCTTGTAGACTTCATTGATGGCATCATATACCTCCTGTGGAGTGAGGGATCTAGCATTGCTTCCCAAGATAGTAATATACTCTTCTCTGAAGTTTGCTAACACAACATCCATCTCAATTGTGAATTCTTTGTCCAACCAAACATCACAGTTAGCATCCTGACCAACTTCATCAACAATCTTTGCTTGATTTTCTTCCACATCATCCTGATAGGAGAGCATGATAGCTTGGTAATCTTGATTAGACATGTTAGATGTGAGTAGCTGCTGTGAGATTTGATCCAGGCCTCCAAGTTGATCAACTTTAAGGTCTTCAATAGTAAATGGTTGATTTTCAGTGTCTTGGAGCCATTGAGAGATGAGGTGTATTTGAGATGTAGAGGGTTGAGCAGCAGAACCACCTGTGACTGAAGTCACAGTTTTACTCACAGATTTCTCTGTGGTTATGGCTAGTTGTTATTCCACACTAGTTGTGGAAACCTCCAATTGAATTGGAGGGGATTTGACTGGGTTACTTCCATGTGCACCAGTCTCAAACCCTTGTGTGTCTTGCACCACACTGTCACCTGAATGTGCTATACTTTCCTCCCCTATGATAGGATCATTGGCAATTATACTCCTAGCATCAACTGCCAAAGCAATTTCTGCTAGGGTTTTGAGGGGAGTTGTTCCTACATGAGGAACCTCCAATTGAATTGGAGAGGATTTAGATAGCTCCCCTCAGGAGTACTACCCTCAAACCTAACAGTCTGTGAAGACTGATTTGCACACGGAGGTGCATTAAGAGTTTCTATGGGATCTTCAGTAAAAACTGATGAATCCTCCAAGTTTTTGATGATGTCATCAAGGTCTACCCCAGCTAGTAGCCTCTCACCATCTAAATGTAGTGTCTGGGTGGTGAGCAAGGTTTCTTGAACCAAGTCACTTGATTTTTCTTGCACTTGAGAATTAGATTCAAGGGTAGTTGGAAGAGAAGAAATTTTAGATATGAGAGATTGTTGCTCAGGTGTGAGTGTTGGCAGATCCCCCTGAATAGATGAGGGAGCTTCAAAAGATGTGCCCTCACAGTGTGTGCCATCCTTGTTTCTCCTACCATACACTTGAATTGCTTCAGGTGCAGGCTGTGCAGACTCACTACTAGGTGCTTTTACAACTACATCCTGTTAGGAGGATTCAGAGGTGGCTTGAGTGGTCAACTCAGTTTTCTTACTACTTTTGGATCTCTTGACCAAAGGTGACTCAGCTTCAGCTTGATCCTCACCACTCTCAGCTATAATGGCTAAGGTTACCCCCTTTCTCTTCTTTTTACTCACCTTATCCTTTTGAGAAGATGAGGTGGTTGGTTTTCTAGTTTCTAAAGGTTTTGAAAGAATAGGCTCAACATTGGTAGGTTCCTGTGGGTGTGCCTGTGTTTGTGCTTCCACAGGCTCAGGAACCATTATTGCACTAGGTTGATTTCCACTACTTTTCATGTCTGTCATAGAATAAGGGTAAGTCTTAAATCTTTCAATCATGAAAGGTGTTAACTTAAGACTTACTGAAACCTTATTCTTAGTAAGAAGTGATCCAAATAGGATCTTGGATACTTGCTTACAATTGCCAATGAGTGTCCTGTTTACACCTTCTAGCATATGTATGTCATTAACTTTATAATTTAAAGCTGACATAATAGATCTAGGCAGAAAGATCTCCTTACCTCTTGACTCCAATGGCATTGTTAGCCTGGTGCTCAACTCTTCCAATATGTAGTGTCCTACATTGATCTGTTTGTTATGAGCCATGGAGTAGACCGGCTTTTGGACAATACTGGATATGTTGTCAAATCCTGATTTCCCGCAAGTGAAAGCCCTTATCACTGAGTCAAACAAGAAAGACCACTCTCTCCTCAAGTTCTTCTTATTCATGCTTGCCAGGTTGATCTTCTCAGAATAGTTGATAAAATCCTTGAATTCATAGAGCTATCCTGAGTTGAGATCCCCACAACCTTGTCAGTTGGAATGTTCAAGGCCAAGTTCATGTCAGCTTCAGTTATTTCCACATGTTGTCCTTTGATTTGACAGTTGACAAGCAAGCTTGAAGATCGATCTTCATCAATAACTGTCTTAGCCACAGCTGAGTTCCAGAAGTCACCTAATATATCCAGATACATAACTGGGTTAGCTGTAAGAGCACCTACAAAGTAGATTTCAGAAAGGAACTTGACAAAGCACTGAAAAGTTTCAGGTGCTTGGTTTGCATCCAGAAATGCAAGAAAATTGGTCTCCTTGGGGACGAAGGTACAAGATTGTTGACTGCCATTGATATGAGTATGAAGTTTAGTGGGTAGAAGAGATTTGTGAGAAAGGAGGAAAAATGAGAGAGAAATCGGTTTTGGATTGAAAGCTAGGTCACTTGAGATCTCGAAAGTTATAAGTATGTATATGTATCAAGAAGTCTGGGTATTTATAGTAAAAGCAAACGACTTGTCGAGAACTCAAAAATAGACGTTTGGAATTTGTCTATCGAGAAGTCATTTTAAATTACTCTTATAGAGAACTAAAAAGTGACTTATCGAGATGTCAAATAAATATCCAGTTTGTACAAAAAATGGACTGAATTAATTCCAAATTTGATTTGAATAAATTCAAGATAAAATTAGAATAAAGTTGCCAAAAGTATTTTACCAAAATAATTTATTAAGTTAAATTATTTCAGTTCTGAGTTATTGAGAAGTCTAAACATTATACTTGTAGAGAACTCTGTGAATTAACACTACTAGAGAACTTTACAAGGACTTATCGATAAGTCATATTTAAGCCTATCGAGAAGTCACTCGAGAAGTCAGTAAATTGACTTATCGAGAACTCACCCGAGAAGTCTTAAAATGACTTGTCGAGAAGTCACTTAGACTTATCGAGAACTCAGTTCTCTATATACATTTGGATTACTGAAATTCTTCCTTGCATTAATTTACATATTAAAGATGTAAATTAACAACTGGGCAGTTTACTTTGAATATGAAAAATTCCAAGTTAAATTTTTTTGTTTTGAAAAATAAATATGCATAGATTTCTGAAATATTCATAATTCATATTTCAGTTAATTTCTAATTTAAATCAAATTAATTTTGATTTACTAGAAATTAATCTGCTGCAAAACATTAGCTGAGTTCTTGCCTTAGGATGAAGAATTAAGCATTCCAATTTCACCTACAAGTTTAGTGAAACTTGCTTCATCCAAAGGTTTAGTAAAAATGTCAGCTAATTATTTTTCTGTTGGAACAAAAATGAGCTCAATGGTACCATTTGTAGCATGTTCTCTAATAAAATAGTACCTTACATCAATGTGCTTTGTTCTTGAATGATTAACTGGATTAGCCACTATAGATATGGCACTAGTATTGTCACACATGATAGGAATTTTGTGTAACACTAGGCCATAGTCCATTAGCTGATTTCTAATCCAAAGCACTTGAGCACAACAACTTCCTGCAACTATGTATTCAGTCTCAGATGTAGAAGTTGATACAGATTGTTATTTCTTGCTATACCAGGATACAAGTCTTTGTCCAAGAAATTGAAAACTTCCACTAGTATCTTCCTGTCAACCCTGCATCCAGCAAAATCTGCATCTGTGTAACCAACAACTACAAAACCAGTTCCCTTAGGATACCATAATCCCAGGTTCAGAGTTCCCTTCAAATATCTAAAAATCCTCTTTACAGCCATCAAATGTGATTCTTTTGGATTGGATTGAAATCTTGCACATAGACATGTTGTAAATATGATGTCTGGTCTACTTGCTGTTAAATAAAGCAATGATCCAATCATTCCTCTATAGCTTGAAATATCTACACTCTTGCCTTTTCTATCTTCATCCAACTTTGTTCTGTAGACATAGGTGTAGAAACATGTGAACAATCAATCATACCAAACTTTTTCAATAAGTCCTTGACATACTTAGTTTGGCTGATGAAGATCTCATCACTTCTTTGACTGACTTGTAATCCAAGAAAGTAACTTAATTCCCCAATCATACTCATTTCATATTCACTCTGCATAAGCTTGGAAAATCTTTGGCAAAACTTTTCATTTGTGGAGCCAAAAATGATATCATCCACATAGATCTGAACTAGGATCAAATCTTCCCCATGTTTCTTGTAGAAGAGAGTCTTGTCTATGGTACCTCTAGTAAAACCATGATTCAGTAGGAATTCTGACAGTGTATCATACCAATCTCTAGGTGCCTGCTTTAGTCCATATAGAGCCTTGAGTAACTTGTACACAAAGTTTGGAAATTCTGGATCTTTAAAACCAGGTGGCTGTTGCACATAAACTTCTTTTTCTAGCTCACCATTCAGGAAGGCACTCTTCACATCCATTTGATATACTTTAAAGTTTAAATGTGTAGTAAATGCTAGAAAAATTCTTATTACTTCAAGTCTTGCAACTGGAGCAAAAGTTTCATCATAATAAATTCCTTTTTTTGTGAGTAGCCTTTTGCAACCAACCTTGCTTTATTTCTGGTAACTATACCATTTTCATCCATTTTGTTCCAGAACACCCATTTTGTTCCAATAATGCTTTTATTCTTTGGTGCAGGATCTAACTTCCAAACTTTTGTTCCTTTCAAACTGATTAAGCTCCTCTTTCATAGCATATATCCAATCAGGATCCATTAGAGCTTCTTCAGTTTTCTTGGGTTCTATCTGAGACAGAAAGCATGCATGTAGGCACTCATTAGCAGTTGCACTTCTAGTCCTCACACCAGCAGTAGGATCACCAATAATTGATTCTCTAGTATGACTTATATCCCACTTCCTTGTATGAGTTTGTTGACTTGTGTTATTCCCAGTGGACTAACAATGAGATTTACAGAAGGGGGGTTGAATGTAGAGCTCAAAACTTTTTCAAGTTTTGAGCAGTTTCTAGGCTATGTGTTTTTATGAACAAGTGTGTGTGAATTGCTTTGAGCTAATGCAGACAAATATATATTCAAACACAAATGTAAAGAACACAACAGACTTAAAAACTTTTCTGGTGGATTTGTTGTTCCACCAGAGATGCGTTATTTCAGAAAATCTGTGATTCAAAGAATTAAATCACAGTTGCGTCCTAGTACAAACTAGATGATTTTCTTTCTGGATTTTTCTAAACAGCTCTAAAAAATTCACACTCTAATTACTAGATGCTACTTGGTTTATATATCACCAAGTTTACAAGTGAAGACAAAATTGTAAAATACAATTAAAAGATTCTTCACATGTTTCTTCTTTATTTCTCTATCCAATGCAATTTAGGTTTAGCTGTGAATCTTTGAATACTTCCTTGTTTGCACCAGAATGGAAATGCTGCATTTTCTTGATTCTTCCTAGAGGTTGCCACATTCCAGTTTGTCTCTGTCAACCCATGTGCCTCTGTCAGCTTATGAATTGTCACTATCAACTGCTATTGAACTAAGCATCCGTTGAAGCTTTCATCCGTTGATGACTTTATCCGTTAAAGCTTTATCCGTTGAAGCTCTATCCGTTGATGCATTAGCAGTTGAAGCTTTATCCGTTGAAGCACTCATCCATTGATGGATGTTATCCGTTGAAGCTTTAGAGACATCCGTTGAAGCTTTGTTTCTCATCCGTTGAAGGCCTTTAATATCAGTTGATACTACTTCACTTATGCAAAATTACAAGGCATGAAATATTTACACTTAGCCCTCCTATTTGCATATCCACTAGTAGTCAACATGACTGATAGTTTATCACAACATCTAAGAATTACAACTTAAATATAGAGAATGAAATGTGCTACAATACTAAACTTATTTCTAAGTAAAGCTACTCCTTCAACGGATAGCCAAAATGGTCTTATCCGTTGAGGCTACAAACACTAGATTTCTACTTAAGTGTTTTGTTTAACTTATCATCAAACTAATACACGTATTCCTAACAATCTCCCCCTATTTATGTCTACTAGAACTGTAGGCATAAATTTGGGTTTAACTTGATGATAACAAAACACTTGACAAATATATGAACTGAAAGAAAGTAGAAATTCAAAAGTGCTGCAAAAGTGTGTATATTGAGTTAGAATTGAAGAATTACATTGTTTCCAAGGGTGCTCCTTTAGCCGGAGCAGATTAATTCCTTTTTCTTTGATCCCTTGTTTTCTTCCCTAGCCTCCTGTCATTCTCCTCTATTTGGAGTTGGAGTTGTCTGTAGAATTCAGCTTCATCTTCTTCTTTGATGTCCAAATTAGATTGCATATCCTTGAGAGTTTTATTACTGGCAATCTTGAGCTGATCTTCAAGTCTGAAAAATCTTCTGACTCCTTTGTTGTCTCTGAACTCCATCAACCAATGAGGTGATTTATGAACTGTAATTCCTCTCGCTGGGATGAGTAATGTTCTAGGCAAGGCATTGGGCTCCCACCAAGTTTTCCTTATGCTGGCAATCTTGTTGAGAATCTCAGTTTTGGCAGTCCTGGTAAAGCCAGAATCCCTTTTTATAGCTGAGTAGACTCTAACCAAGGTAGAATAGCCTTCATCCAGAATTCTGTAAAGAGGCCAAGTCCTTTCCCCAATTCCTTTATATTTGAACACTAGTCTTTCTGGAAGCTGTCTGTAGGCATCTATTCCCCTTACTTCCTCCAGCTCATCCAGATAGAATTCAATGTCTGTAAATTCCTTTATGTCACAAATTTGAACATAATCATCCTTTGAGGCTTGTGGCTTAGGCTTAGGCTTCTGAGTGAATTTGATTGAGGTTAGAGGAGGTGTTAATTTGATTTTTCTTTTCTGTTTCTTTGATGGTGGAGAAGTGGTTAAGAAAGTGGGCAATTTGATGGTGTCCCAATCAAATGGTTCCTCCTCAGGAGTGATTGTTTCACCATGGATGTTTATGAAGGGGTCAGGCACAATGGATTCAGGAATAGAAGGTAGTGGTTTGGATTTTGATTGGGTTTCTTCAGTTTCATCTACAATCTTCCTTTTTGCATTGGCCTTCTTTCTGTTCCCTTTCTGCCATTCCTTTCTTTCCTTGCTTCTTTCTTCCACATCATCATTAAGCATGTCCCCCATACCTACATCTTCACCCTTGTCTTCAATTTCTTTCTTTTCTTCAGCTTGACTTGACTTTAGCTGTTTTTCAAGCTTTGCTTGTGCTCTTTTGTCAGCCTTTAGCTTTTTAGCTTATTCTTTCAACCTTCTGGCTTCTTCCCTCTTGGCTATAAAGAATTTGGGATGTCCTTGTATCACACGGATACTCTTTCCCTCTCTAAAGATAATAGCCATGTTCATTCTTTCAACCACATCCTTGGTCTCCTTGTGCTTCATGATATTACCACCCAAAACCTTGTCTTCATCAGGCTTTGGAAGAGGAAAATCCACTCCTTTCAACTGAACAAGGCTCAGAGGGTTCTTTATAGAGTCCTTATTGGATCTGTTGTTGGGCTTGAGAACCATAGGTTTCAGATTCTTGGAAGAAGTCTCTCCAACCTTATTCCTCCTTACTGGCTTGAGCTCCATAATGATTGGCTCCACCTTTATGCTATGCTTCACAGATTGTGATTTTGAAGTTGTAGAACCAAAAATTTGTTGCATCCTTTCATCAATTTTCCTCCTTTGCTCTTTGACTTTCATCTCAGCTGCTATCTGGATTAGATCAATTCCATCAAGCTTTCCTTTGATTTGAAGTGTTGGAAAAGTGGTGATGGCAGGAACTAGCACTTTAGATATTTGAACTTTTGTTGATGGCTCTCATTCCCCTTCCCCTTTATTCTCCCCCTTTTTGTTATCATCAAGGATATGGGTCAAGCCTTGTGCTTTTGCCAGCTGCAATAGTAGATTTGTCTGAGATTGTTAATTTTGAAGAATGGTGACCACCGAGTATTCAATGACTTGAACTCTGTTTTCCAAATTGGCCAGCCTCTTGTCAGCATCAGATTCTCTCCTCAATCTCAGCAACAAATCTTGCATTGTACCATAAGGCATGACTGAATCCAACTTCTCAGAATTGTAGGATTTCAGATCAGCAATATCCTTTTTGAGTTCATCCACACTCAAATTCTGTCTGATATGCTGCAACTGCTAGAGATGCAGAGAGTCTAGATGAGCTTGAAGAATAGCCTTGGTACCAGCATCTGTGGTCTCCTGAAGGGCCTTTTGAATAGCCATAACTTGCTTGCCCAAAGCTACACCAAACTGTCCTGGTGTAGATTTCTTTGTCCATGCCCATTCAGGTAAATCTGGAACAAAACTTGGGCCTGCATCTCCCCCTAAGTTTATGCTCCCATCCAAAGAAATAGAGTCATCATCATTAGAATTTACTTCAAATTCTTCAGATGGCTCACCAGCTTGAGAAGGCATCCTATTAACAGCAGCTTTATCTCTTTGAAGAGATTCTGAAGTGTGCACTATGTTCAAAGTCTGCTCTGCCTCCACATTGCCCTGAGTAGCCAACAGTTGATAGGCTGAAACAGGATGAGTAAAAGTGTCAGCATCCAAGGAAATGTTATCAATTTCAGCTTTGTAATGTTGCTGAAATTGTCTTCCCTTTTCAGCATCATCCACAATCATTGACTCACTAGAAATGGATGGATCCACCCTTATAGCTTCTGTACCTATTTTTCTCTCATTTTCTCTATATTCTTGCATCAGGGGCTCCCCCTAGCTCACACACACCCTCACACCCTCACCCTCACCTACTAAGGTGGCACTCCCCTCACTCACTTTTGCCATGCTGGAAGAAATAGCATGCATATTTTGACTCTCAACCTCTCCTTTTGCCTGGGAGCAACCCAGCCTCTCACTCAAATTATCACTCCCTTCCCTCAATCCTAGAAGTGATTGTACAGTAATCATGTCTTCTACACTTGGAATTGATTCAGTTATATGTTTAGAGACCATCAACGGATAGGAAGTATCCGTTGAAGTAGAAACTGATGATATCAACAGATAACTGTTGTTAAGCTTATCCGTCGAAGAACAACCACTTGTCAACGGATGAGAGATATCCGTTGAAGAAGGAAAAGATGTAGATATTGAAAATGACATAATTGTTGAATCTGTGTGAATTGATTTTAAGTGAGGTGACACAGATTCTTCAACTAAGTCTGAAAGAATTGGCTGATGATCTAACAAATCATCTAAAAGATGATGATCACCAGGATTTGAGTGGGGCTCCTCCCTGAGTTTTAAAGAGGGCGAATCAGGAATTGATGTGAATATCATATCCACATCCAGAGATGGTGATGGAGAATTTGGTGATTGATGTGTGTCTATTATGAGAGAATGGGGCCGTGACTCCACATTTGCTGGAGCCACATCAAGCTGAATTTGAGAAGGCAAAGATACATGTGGATGTATCTGTGCAGTGTGTGCCCCTTGTGTTGAAACTAGGGTTTTAGCCTTCTTTCTTCTTGAAAAGGCTTTGATAGGTGAATGTGTGGCTTCAGTGTCCCTCCCTCTTTTGTTCTGTGTCCCTGGTTGGGGACTATTTTCAATAGCTGCATCCTTTTGGGAGGATGCAACTAGGGATGTGTTTAACTCCTTTTGAACCACCACAGTCTTTTGAGAAGCTGTGGCTTGGATGGCTAGGGTACCACTCACCTCTCCCACCTTATCCTGGGGGGTTTCTTGATGTTCACCCTCCCCTCACCACTCACACCCTGTTCACTCCCTTCAGGGTTTATGGTAGTTGTTACAACTGTTGCCTTTTGAGAAACAACAGAGGTGGTTTTCTTTGACTTGTGTTTTGGAATTTTAGGTTTGGTGGCTTTGGTAGGAATCTGTTGGGACAAAGACATAGATTTCATTGCCACACTAGAAGGCAAAGAAATAATGGGGTTGGAAGAGGTAGGAGTTGCAGAAGTATTTACCTCACTTACCTGAGGTGCATTCATTATTGGTAAATATACCAATGGCACCTGGCTGTTGAGGTTAATTCTCAAAAGGTATGTAAGGACCCTTTTCTCTTGTGCCCAGCATTTGAGTTTATTGCTCTCATTAGTTATGACCAAACCTTCAGCAACATGGTTAGCCGATAACATAAATAATCTAGCATAGTAGATGTTATGAGGTCTATTAGCTTTATTACCTAACCTGGAACCTAATTCTAGCATGACATAGTTGCTAAAATTAAAGTGCCTATCAGAAACTAGCATATAGAGCATATTAACAAGAGATGAAGTTATGGCATCAAAATTGCTAATCTTCCCAGAGAAAACCTTGATAAAGGCATCTCCAAGAAAACTCCATTCTTTCCTAAGGCCCTTTCTTCTAATGCTCCCTAAACTAGCAGAATTAAAAGAATAACCTATGGAATCTAACATAGCAGATACATCATTATCAGTGTGTGGTGTCATGGCATTATTCTCAGGTAGCTTAAAGCAAGACTGTATATCATCACAGTTAATACATTAATCCTTACCTTTGAGAGAGAAAGTAATGGTCATATCTGTGGAGTTGAACTCTGCAGTTGTCCAAATCTCCTCAATTTCCTCATAATAGATAGTTGGGGCTTCCAGCATTGCATAGCTTAGTTTGCAGTTCTTGATGAAGTCCATCATCTTGTGATAATCTGAGTGGGCTTCATTCTTTTCCACCAAGGCTACAAAATTGTTCTTTTCATAAACAAAGCCAGACTGAGACATAATCTTGACTACTGGTGCCATTGTTATGAGTAAAGGTTGCAGAGAAAAGATTGAGAGTTTTGGGAGAGAAAGAGAGTAAAAATTGCAAGAAAGCGTAAAGTGAAAATAAGAATTCAATGGGCTTTTATACTTTCTCGAATTAAAACATAAATAAAATGATTAAATGATACTTTTAAGTAAATTACGGCCGTTTGAGAACAAAGAAAACTGTAAAAATTCTGAAAACTGCCTTTAATACAAATACATACAACTGTGTATATATGTATCAACGGTTAAGTAAACGAATCAACGGCTGTGACTCACTTAAAGTAACTGATGTGACACTTCAACGGATGAGGTAAATAGTTATCCATTGAAGATTAACACTGTTTTTATCCGTTGAAGGATAAAATTACCAGAAATGTATTTGTCTTTCAACGGATAATGAACATCCGTTGATAGAACAATTTTGGCTTTCAACGGATAGGGAATATCCATTGATAGAATAAACCTTACTTAAAGCCAACTTTGTTCTTGCCACAAATTCATTTCAGGCTTCAAAGCAGATTATAATGAGGACATGAATTTATGAATAATTAAGCATACCTAGCTCACTTACTAATCTTGTAAATGTTGATTCATCAAGTGGCTTGGTAAATATGTCTGCAATCTGCTTTTCACTTGGAACAAAATGAAGTTCCACTGTACCTTTCATCACATGTTCCCTTATGAAGTGGTACTTGATGTCAATGTGCTTGGTTCTTGAGTGTTGCACTGGATTTTCAGTAATGGCAATGACACTTGTGTTGTCACAGAATATAGGAATTTTGTCAACAGTTAGACCATATAGTTGATTCCTCATCCACAGTATCTGTGCACAGCAACTACCAGCAGCAATGTACTCAACTTCAGCTGTTGATGTTGAAACAAAATTTTGCTTCTTGCTGAACCATGACACAAGCTTATTCCCTAGAAATTGACAGGTGCCAGTTGTGCTTTTCTTGTCTATTTTGCAACCTACATAATCTGCATCTGAGTAGCCAATTAGATCAAAGCCAGACTCTCTAGGGTACCAAATTCCTAGATTTGGAGTCCCTTTGAAATATCTGAAAATCCTTTTAATAGCCACTAAGTGAGACTCTTTAGGGTCAGCTTGAAATCTAGCACAGAGACATGTAGAAAACATTATATCAGGTCTACTAGTAGTTAAATATAAAAGTGAGCCAACCATGCCTCTATAACTTGAAATGTCTACAGACTTTTCAGCCTTGTTTAATTCAAGCTTGGTGGCAGTGGCCATGGGAGTTTTTGCAGATGAACAATCCATTAAGTCAAATTTCTTTAAAAGATCATAAATATATTTAGTTTGATTAATGAAAATTCCACCACTAACTTGTTTAACTTGTAAACCAAGAAAATAAGTTAGCTCTCCCATCATGCTCATTTCATATTTACTTTGCATTAACTTAGCAAACTTTTTACAAAGCTTATCATCTGTAGACCCAAATATAATATCATCTACATAAATTTGAACAAGTATTGTAGAGCCATTAATATTTCTAAAGAAAAGAGTTTTGTCAACAGTACCTCTTGTGAAATGATTATCTAAAAGAAATTTTGACAAAGTCTCATACCAGGCTCTAGGTGCTTGCTTTAGTCCATAGAGTGCTTTTAACAGATAATACACATAGTCTGGAAAATTTGGATCTTCAAATCCTGGAGGTTGGCTTACATAAACTTCTTCCTCCAATTCCTTATTCAGAAATGCACTCTTGACATCCATTTGATAGACCTTGAAATTGGCATGGGCTGCATAGGCTGGAAAGATTCTGATGGCTTCAAGTCTTGCAACTGGAGCAAATGTCTCATCAAAATCTATTCCCTCTTGTTGAGAATAGCCTTTAGCAACCAATCTGGCTTTGTTCCTTATGACAATGCCATTTTCATCCATCTTGTTTCTGAATACCCATTTTGTGTCAATAGAACTCTTATTCTTTGGCTTGGATACCAGCTTCCATACTTTGTTCTTTTCAAATTGGTTTAGCTCCTCTCGCATTGCTAAAATCCAATCTGGATCCAATAGAGCTTCTTCCACTCTCTTAGGTTCCTCCTGTGATAGAAAGCTACTATACAGACATTCATCTTGAGTAGCCCTTCTAGTTTGCACTTTAGATGTAGCATCACCAATGATCAGTTCAAAAGGGTGATTCTTGGTCCATTTCCTTTGAGGTGGTAGATTACCTCTAGATGAGGTTGCCTCAGTATTGTCATGATGTGAGATAGAATGTTGATTGGTTGAAACTCCCCCTGAGTTGCTGATCCTTTGAAAGGAATTGGGAGTTCTATCAACTGATGAAGTGAAATGATTATCCGTTGACAGACAGTGATCAACGGATGCTTCATTATAAACTTCAACGGATGATGCACTTTGTCTTTCAACGGATGCTGCATTGCTTCTATCAACGGAAGCTGAATTATGACTTTCAACGGATGCAGCATTCTGTGTATTATCCAAAGGCAGATTTTGAATTCTTTTCGAGGTGCCTTCTCCATCATTCTCATCTTCACTATCATTATAATATATCTCAATGTTGTCAAATTTGAGTCCTTCATGATGTCCCTCATCTGTTAGTCCATCAATCTTTTTATCATCAAACACAACATGCACAGATTCCACGACAATGTTGGTTCTTAGATTGTAGACTCTATATGATTTTCCAGCAGAATAACCAACAAATATTCCTTCATCAGCCTTTACATCAAACTTCCCTTTGTGATCAGGTTGATTCCTTAGAATGTAGCATTTACAACCAAAGACATGCAGAAAGTTTAAAGTTGGTTTTCTTCTCTTGAACAATTGATAGGGAGTCATGCCTTTTGCCTGATTAATTAGAGAAATATTCTGAGTGTAACATGCACAGTTAACAACCTCGGTCCAAAAGTATGTTAGGAGTTTTGACTCTTCAAGCATTGTTCTTGCAGTTTCAATTAGTGATCTGTTCTTCCTTTCTACCACACCATTTTGTTGTGGAGTCCTTGGAGTTGAGAACTCATGCATGATCCCATTTTCTTCACAGAACAACTTCATGGTTGTATTCTTGAACTCAGTTCCATTGTCACTCCTCATATTTCTTACTTTGAAATCTGGATGATTGTTGACTTGCTTGATATGATTGATAATGATTTCACTAGCTTCATCCTTTGATCCAAGGAAATAAGCCCATGAAAACTTTGAGAAATCATCTACAATCACTAGGCAATATCTTTTCCTTGAAATTGACAATACATTGACTGGTCCAAAAAGATCCATGTGTAGCAGTTGTAATGGTTCATCAATTGCTGATTCAAGCTTCTTACTGAATGATGCTTTCTTTTGCTTTCCTTTCTGACAAGCATCACACAGTCCATCCCTTGTGAATTCCACTAGAGGGATTCCTCTAACTAAGTCCTTTTTGACTAGATCATTCATTGTCTTGAAATTCAAATGGGACAGCTTCTTGTGCCATAGCCAACTTTCATCTGGACTTGCTTTGCTGAGAAGACAAGTAATTGATTCTGAATCTGTAGAGTTGAAGTCAGCTAAGTACACATTTCCTTTTCTAACTCCAGTTAGAACCACTTTGTTGTCCTTCTTACTTGTGACAACACATGCTTCAGAATTGAAGGAAACAGTATTCCCTCTGTCACATAGTTGACTGATGCTCAATAGATTGTGTTTGAGACCATCAACTAATGCAACTTCATCAATGATGACATTCTCTTTTGAGATCAAGCCATATCCCATAGTGAACCCTTTGCTGTCATCTCCAAAGGTTATGCTAGGGCCAGCTCTCTCCTTGAACTCTGTGAGCAGGGTGAAATCTCCTGTCATGTGTCTTGAACAACCACTGTCCAAGTACCATAGATTCCTTCTTTTTCCCTGCACACAACAAAATCAATCAAGTTGATTTTGGTACCCAAGTTTCCTTGGGTCCAGCCTTGCTAGTCTTTTTCCCAGAATTCATTCCTCCTGCATCTTTTAACTTAGGTAACTTTGGGTCAACCTTGGTCTCAGATGTAGTTGGTTGAAGTGTAGGGTTAGTCACAGAATCATTTAGTACATTTGGTTGAATTTGATAAGGCATAGATTGTGCAAACATATTATTCCACATAGGCATGTTGTATGGCATCTGAGGCATACTAAATGCAGTAAAATAATGATTATTAACATATGGCATGTTTGCAAAATGTGCATGAGGATTCTGATGAGACATAACAGGCATAGCATGCAGAGGTGACAAAGACATGTTAGACATGGAGAGAGTTAAAGGCATGAGAGCATTCTTAACAAATTTGCAATTATCAGATAGATGATAACACTTTTACAATGCACACAGCTTTTTCTAGGAGCATATTTATCAGGTGTGTAATTGTTGTGTTTGTTAATCCCTACATTCCCATTTCTATTAGATTTTCTTTTAGTTTCCTTTTTATCCTCAACCAACTTAAGCCTATTTTTCAACTGATCTAAAGTCATGTGTCCTATATTCACCTTACTGGCATCTTTGGATGTGCTAGCTCATTCTTTGACAAAGTTCTTGAAAATTGAACCAACCTTTTTATTGGGATTTTTCTTTTTAGAATCACTTGCCTGTTTTAATTGATGAGCCTTCAACGGGTGCTCTTTTTCTTCCTTCAATGGATAACTTTCATCATCCGTTGATTCCACATCCGTTGACAGTCCATCAATTAATTCTAACTCCTTTTTGTTTTTCTTCCAGGCATTCTCACAGAATGATTCAATTCCCTGAACCTTGACAATCTGAGCACTAACATCCCTAGATGTTTTCCAGGCCTTGATTACCTCTTGCTCACTTTCTAACTGTTTAGAAAGAATTTCTACTTTCTTAACAGCTTCTTCTAGTTCACTCTCAACAGTCAAGCATTTAATTTTAATCTTTTCAAGCTCAATTACCTGATTCTCTAACACAACATTCCTATCACTTAAAAACAAATTATTCTCTTTGATTCTTGTGTTTTATTTAGCTAGTGATTTAAGGGAAACACGCAAATGATATAATTCATCGGACATATCATTTATGGCTTCATTGCATTCAATCTTAGAAAGCTGAGAGAGATCAGTAATAATTACCCGGTTTCTTGATGAACTAGTTTCATTTTCATCAGAATCAGCCATCAGGTCTAGGTTGACATATTCCATATCATCATCTTCATTGACTCCATCTGCTTGCCCAATCATCTAGTCAGAAAAGCTCTTTCCTTTTGTTTGAGCAAATCGAAATATTTCTTTTTGTAATCAACTTGCTCAAATTTCTTCTTATCAGAGGTTGGCTTCCTGCACTCATTTGCAAAGTGTCCACTAATGCCACAGTTATAACATTTGAACTTAGATTTGTCTACCATGTTTTTGTTTGACTTAGTGAATTTTGTATTTTTCTTGAATTTCATCTTTGCAAACCTCCTGGACAGAAAAGCCAGATGTTCATCAACATCATCAGAGTCATCTTGACTGGAATTGTCTTCATCCTCAGCTACTTGCTCCTTTCCCTTTCTTGATTCTGATTTGCTTGTGCCAATTTTGAGACTTGGCATTGTCTTTTCCTCATTCCTGGCTTCAATCTTCTCATTGTCAGCTACAAGTGCAACTGATCCTCCTTTTCTCTTTCCCTTTTTCAACAGCTCATCTTGCTCCATCTCAAGTTCATAGGTCTTCAAAATTCCATATAATCTTTCAAGTGTGAAGTCCTTATAATCTTGAGAATTTCTTAGAGAAACAGTCATAGGCTTCCATTCCTTTGGTAGAGACCTCAGAAATTTTAAATTGGAGTCCTTGACTTGGTACACTCTGCCATACAGCTTCAATCCATTCAACAGTTTCTGAAATCTGTTGAAGGTATCATTCAATGATTCTCCTTCTTCAAAATAAAAATATTCATACTGTTGAATGAGAAGCTGCATTTTGTTTTCTCTAACTTGTTCAGTAACTTCACAGATAAGTTGCACAGTATCCCAAATTTCCTTAGCAGTTTGGCTGTTAATGACATTGTCAAACATATCTTGATCTAGGCCATTAAACAGAATGTTCATGGCTTTCTTGTCCTTGTGAACTTCTTCAATATCTTCAACAGTCCATTCTGCTTTTGGCTTGGGAATAGACTGTCCAACAGCAACTGTTGCAGTAGCTGCTGTGGCCACCTTGTGAGGGATGTGAGGACCATTTTAAATGCAGTTGATGTAGCTTTCATCTTGAGAGAGAAGATGTAAATGCATCTTCACTTTCCAGTGATGATAGTTATCTCTTTCCAGGATTGGAATCTTTACACCAATATCCTTCTTACTCATGATGTTAGCAGAATAGATCTTTAAACACTTTGTATGTTAAGAGCTTGTTCTGATACCAATTGTTATTCCCAGTGGACTAACAATGAGATTTACAGAAGGGAGGTTGAATGTAAATCTCAAAACTTTTTCAAGTTTTGAGCAGTTTCTGGGCTATGTGTTTTTATGAACAAGTGTGTGTGAATTGCTTTGAGCTAATGCAGATAGATATATATATATATATATATTCAAACACAAATGTAAAGAACACAACAGACTTAAAAACTTTTCTGGTGGATTTGTTGTTCCACCAAAGATGTGTTATTTCAGAAAATCTGTGATTCAAAGAATTAAATCACAGCTGCGTCCTAGTACAAACTAGATAATTTTCTCTCTGGATTTTTCTAAACAGCTCTGGAAAATTCACAATCTAATTACTAGCTGCTACTTGGTTTATATATCACCAAGTTTACAAGTGAAGACAAAACTGTAAAATACAATTAAAAGATTCTTCACATGTTTCTTCTTCATTTCTCTATCCAATGCAATTTAGGTTTAGCTGTGAATCTTTGAATACTTCCTTGTTTGCACCAGAATGGAAATGCTGCATTTTCTTGATTCCTCCTAGAGGCTACCACATTCCAGTTTGTCTCTGTCAACCCATGTGCCTCTGTCAGCTTATAAATTGTCACTATCAACTGCTATTGAACTAAGCATCCATTGAAGCTTTCATCCGTTGATGACTTTATCCGTTGAAGCTTTATCCGATGAAGCTCTATCCGTTGATGCATTAGCAGTTGAAGATTTATCCGTTGAAGCACTCATCCGTTGATGGATGTTATCCGTTGAAGCTTTAGAGACATCCGTTGAAGCTTTGTTTCTCATCCGTTGAAGGCCTTTAATATCAGTTGATACTACTTCACTTATGTAAAACTATAAGGCATGAAATATTTACACTTAGCCCTCCTATTTGCATATCCACTAGTAGTCAACATGACTGATAATTTACCACAACATCTAAGAATTACAACTTAAATACAGAGAATGAAATGTGCTACAATACTAAAATTATTTCTAAGTAAAGCTACTCCTTCAATGGATAGCCAAAATGGTCTTATCCGTTGAGGCTACAAACACTAGATTTCTACTTAAGTATTTTGTTTAACTTATCATCAAACTAATACATATATTCCTAACAACTTGTGCCTTCATCATTCTCTTCATTATTGGTATGACTGCTAGATCCTTCTTCTCTTTCTCCCCCTGAGTGTGTGCTATCAAATTCAGGTGTTTGAGATGAGCTTCCATTCTCATGATTTTCTTGTTCAGTAATCTCTTCATTCAATATCTATTATGCATTGACTTCATCTTCACCATCAGAATCACTATCAATATTGAGGTTTTCAAATACAAGGGCTTAAGCTTTATTATCATCAAGGCGTTCCAAGCCTGGACACTTGTCATCATCAAAAGTCACATCTGTGCTTTTCAAAATCTTCTTTTGAACAATCACATAAACTTTATAGGTTGTTCTTTCCAATGAATATCCCAGAAAAATTTCTTCAAAGGCTTTTGAGTCAAATTTTCCTACATATTCAGAGTTATCTTTCAAAATATAGCACTTACTTCCAAACACATGAAGATGCTTTACAGTAGGCTTTCTTTTAGACATGATTGAGTATGGTGATTTTCCATGTGCCATGTTAATGAGATATTTGTTTTGAGTGTAACATGCAGTGTTAACAACCTCTTCCCATAAACTTGTTGGCAACTTGGAATCTTGCAGCATTGTTCAGGAAGTTTTAACTAATGTTCTGTTCTTCCTTTCAACTACTCCATTTTGTTGAGGTGTTCTAGCAGCTGAGAATTCTTAAACAATGCCCTTGCTCTTGCAGAATTTATTCAAGGTTGTATTTTTGAATTTTGTTCCATTATCACTTCTCAATCTTTTTACACAATTGTGATCTTCAGCCTATTTTTCTATCTTCTTGATGTGTTCAATTATGATGTGTGGAGTTTCATCTTTAGAGTGCATGAACTCTACCCAAGTGCATCTTGAGAAATCATCCACCATCACAAGTGCATATTTGTTTCTTGAAATTGATAAGACATTTACTGGCCTAAACAAGTCCATGTGAATAAGTTGCAATGGTGCACTTATAGAATTTATAGTTTTGACTTGTGACTTGAACTTTTCATTTTTCTTTTTTGACAAGCTTCACAAACTTCAACTTGAGCAAACTCCAGTTTAGGCATATCTCTCACTAACTCCTTTTTGACCAAGGTGTTAGTTGTCTTGAAATTCAAGTGAGACAATTTCTTATGCCACAACTTGTTTTGTTCTTCTGATGCCTTAGTGTAGAATCAACAAATTCCATCCTTATTTATTGAGTCTAAGTCTGCAACAAACAAGCTTCCTTTCCTTGCTCCTTTTAGGGCAACTTCACCAGTTTTCTTGCTGATAAAAGTGCATTCTTCTTTGTTGAATAAAACTTCAAAGCCTTTGTCTGCAAATTGGCTAACACTGAGAAGATTCACTTCAAGACCAGCTACCAGTGCTACATCATCAATGATAATATTTTCAGAAACAATTTTTCCATATCCCACTGTGAATCCTTTGCTGTTGTCTCCAAAGGTCACCAAAGGGCCAACCTTCTCCTCAAACTGTGATAGCAGGGCCTTATCACCTGTCACATGTCTGGAACACCCACTGTCAATGATCCATATGACTTTTTTCACTTTGCCCTGCACACAATGAGTTTTAAGTGTGTTTAGCAACCCAAGCAGGGTTGGGTACTTTCTTCTTGTTAACTGATTTAGCAAAAGTAGAATGCGTTATTTTAGATAAAATAGAATTCAATGACTGTTGTGTATTTTCCCTATATGATGTAGACCCAATTTTTTTTTAAGATCTACTCTCAGTTTGTGGCAACTCTTCATCACTTTCAAGTTGCAAGGGATACAGTCAAACTTATCCCAATTTTCCCATTTCTATTTTTCTTCTTCTTTCTTGTATCTTCAGTCTTGGTCTCTTTGACATGTGTCTTGGAACTTTGATTGTCCATGAGCTTCTCTTCAGCTTTGAAGGATGGACTTGTTTCTACATTTTTCTTCTCTTTATCTTCATCGACAATTTCTTACTTGATAATTAACTCTTTTTCACTGAAAATAACTTCACATGCCTTGAACATAGGTGAGGCAACCTTTTTTAACATTGCTGGAACATTTTCATTTTCTGTTGCTTTTCCCTTGTCACCTATGTCTTTCTTTTTGCTATTCAAGGTATCATAGTCGAGACCAATAACAATGTTTGCACATGGCTTGTTTTTCACATGATACTGTCCAATTAACTCAGATGCATTCTTGAAGGATTTCAACTTAAATTCATTCTTTTCCAGCTTCTCCCTTAGCACTGCTTCAATTTCACTTGCACACTTGAGCTTGTTCTTCAGATATGCATTTTCTTATCTTACAGTTTCAAGCTCCACCAACAATAACTCAGCTTCTTGTTTCTCACTTTCAAGCTTCTCATTTATCTTTGTCAGTCTGCTCACTTCTTCATTAGCAGCAACCATACTTGTATGTATGTGAAACATTTTTGTGCTCATCTTTTCTACAGTTTCCTTATATTGACTCATATTTAAATCAATGGTAGTGAGAGTTGGTACCTGTGATTTTGATGAGGATGATTCTCCTTGCTCCAAGGCCATTAAAATATAATTTCCAACATCCTCATCTTCATCATTATCAGAATCATCCCAACTTTTTCCCCTCTGCAATATAAGCTTTGTATTGCTGTTTTTTCAGACAAGCTTCATACTTTGCTTCCAGTTCAAGATAAGCTTTGTCTTTCTTTGATTTCTTGGGTTTACTGCATTCTATAGCAAAATGGCCTAGTTTATCACAATTGAAGCACCTTATTTTAGATCTGTCAACAGATCCAGTTTTGTAACCATTCTTGCTATCAGAAGTGTACTTCCCTTTTCCTTTCCAACTGCTATCTTTGTTGAAAGGCTGTCCTTTACCCTTGACTTGGCTTCTTTACTCTAATATTAGAGAACTTTGTAGCCAAATAGGCCATTGACTGATCTAGCTCATCCAGTTTATCAAGAGTGTAGAACTCATCTTCTTCCAATTCCAGAATGACTTGTTCCTGTGAATCATTTGTTCTTTGCTCACTTGGTGAGGCAACTGGAGTTTGAGATCTTGGCTCATCATCAAATTTTTGGCTTTCATTGACAATTAAAGCACTTGAGCCATCTACTACATATCCTTGACATGATCTCAATGATTTCCTTTGAATCATTTCTAGTTCATATGTTTTAAGAATTACATATAAAACTTCTAGTGTTATTATGCTCAAGTCTCTCCCTTCCCTAATTGCTGAGATTTTATGTTCCAAATAATCAGGGAAAGTAAGAAAGAACTTTAAGTTCACTTCTTCAGCTTCATAGTATTTATCATGGAGTTGTAAGTCATTTATCAGCTTATTGAATCTTTCAAACACATCAGTTATATTTTCTTTTGGCTTGGCCATGAAACCCTCATATTATGAAATTAGTATCCTTCTTTGATTAGATCTAACTTCCTGTTATTCCCTAACAATACAACAAGAATTACAAAAGGGGGTTGAATGTAATTCTGGCTACTTTTTCAAATTTAAAGAATGTTTTAACTTGATAAATATAGCAGTGTTTGATTTGCAATGGTGCAGAATAAAAGAGTGATAGAAATCAAAACACCAAGTAATAAAAATAAAAGCTTTTATAACATTCTGGTGGACTTGAAAGTATCCACTAGATATATATATATATATATATATCAAATTGAGAACTCTGTGAAGCTTTGAATAGCTCACAGCTGCTTACAAGTTTGAACAACTAAACTACAGAGAAATGCTAACAGAATACAACTTGAAAATGTTTCTCTGAAAATATGCTTGCTTAGTTAATTGTTCTACTTGCTACACTTGGTTTATATATTACCAAGTTTACATGACAATAAGACAAGATAATAAAACAAAACATATCTAAGTCTAACTCCATGCTGCTTCACTACTCTATTCCAGCATCTTTGAATATCTTCACAATTGCATGAAAATGGTAGTGCTTCTTTGTTCTCAAATTCCTGCTTAACAGGCTGCCACATTCCTTTTACAAACACCCAACGCATGTGACCATGTTGTCACAATCAACATCTATTTGAATTTGATCATCCGTCGGGACTATGCTTGTCATCCGTCGGGAGCTCTGTTGATCATCCATCGGGAGTCTTGTAGATCATCCTTCGAGAGTCTATTTGCCACTTGAATCTATTTCACTTATACATAATTATAAGACATCTCATATTTACAATTAATCAACCTATTCTGCATATCAATCTAGTAGTCAACATGGCTTACAGAACCCTAAGCAATCTACTTGACTAATACATGTTGTTTGCAAAAATATGCTACAGTTCTTATTTGTTACATAAGCTACTCACTCGATGGATGTTAATCTATCATCCATCGGGACTAAAAAGTTCATCCGTCGGGACTATATTAGATCATCCGTCAAGTGTTACAAAATACACTAAGTTAAATCTACTAAGGTGTTTTGTTTAACTTATCATCAAATTCACAACATATTTCTAACAATCTCCCCCAATTTATGTCTACTGGAATTGAAGCCATAAATTAAGAGAAACTTGATGATAAAAAAACACCCTAAAAATACAGATTAAAAAGTAGTAGATAAAACTGATAAGTGCTACAAATTTATAAAAAATTGAACAAAGCAAAGTGTACAAAGAGTTCTTAAAGTTATTATCAAGGTGCTCCTCTAGTCTGAGCAGATAATTCTATTTCCTTGATTTTCTGAATTTCTTCCCAAGTTTCTTGTTGTTTTCCTCTATTTGATTTTGGAGTTGTCTGTGGAATTCAAGTTCATCAGATTCAGATAGATCCAACATTTCTTGCATTTCCAATAGAGTCTCATTGCTAGAGATACTCAATTGGTCATCCAGTCTGAAAAATCTTCTAACTCCCTTATCATCCATGAATTCCATCAGCCAATAAGGCCTCAAGTGCACTCTCTTCCCAGTGAAAGGAATTGATAGAGTTTTTGGAAGTGCATCTTTGGCTCTATTACTCCTTAGCTCTTCAATCTTCTTCAAGACCAATCTTCTTGCAGTCACATTGAATCCAAAGTTCTTTTTAAAAGAAGAGTAGATCTTTATTAGTACATATTGGCTTTCTTCTAGAATCCTGTGAAGAGGCCATGTGATTTCTTTCCCTGCCTTGTACTTAAACACCAATCTTTTAGGAAGATGTCTGTGAGCATCAATTCCTCTTACTTCTTCCAGTTCATCCAAGTAGAGGTTTAAGTCTGAAAACTCCTTGATGTCACAGATATATAACTGATCTTCCTTATTGACTGTAGATTTAGATTTGGTTAGGGTCTTGGTTTTGAGAGTAACAAGCTTGCTTTTCTTGGTTGTTCTTATCTTTGTCTTCTTTGGCTTGTTGAAGATAAGTAAGTTGAATTTAGGAATTGGCAGACTTTCCCAGTCTAATGGCTCATCCTTGGGAATAATAGGCTTACCATGAAAATTCTTAGTTGGATCCACCTTGAATTCTTCATGTACCACTAAGGGCTTGGATGTCTGAGTTGAAGTTGTAGACTGTTTGGGAATGTAGTCTTCTATTTCCTCACCACTAAAGTCCAATTTTCTCTTAGAAATCTGAATCTTCTTTTCTGTGGAGGTTCATTTTGCATTTGTTGCTTCTAAGCTTCAGTTATCACAAGTGGTTTTTCAGACATCTCGGTTGTAGATTTGACAGCTTGAAGTTTGGCAAAGATAGCAGCTTGCTCCTTCTTTTGTTTGAGCTTTTTAGCATCTAGAGCAGCCTGCTTCTTTTCTTTCTTTATCCTTTGTTTTTCTTCCTTCTTGGCTTTTACAAATAGAGGGTGTCCAACCACCACACAGATCTATTTTCCATTCCTGTAGATCTTGGAAATTCTCTTCTTTTGGACTGAATCAGATGGATCTTTGTAAAATGCAATTGACCTTGTCAGCAGCTTCTTTTCATCTGGCCTAGGTGTCTCAAACAAAAGATCCACAGGGTTTTTGTCTGAGAACTTTGAGTAATTTCTTTTAGGCTTCAGAATCAGATCAACTTTTGGAGATTTGATGTAGGAAGTTTAGCCTTTTTCCAAGTTGCCTATACTCATTTCATGCACTGAGATATGTTTGACTTGAGTTTGGTGATGAAAAGTCTTGTCTGGCTTCTATAGCTGACCAAATTTCTCCTGAATAGCTGCATGAATCTTCTTCCATTTCTCATCTAGTTCCTTCTCAACAGCTGCAACATCAAGCATCTTTGGATTTGTCTTTGAATCAAGTTTAACAGCTGCTATTTGGATCAGATCAATGTTGTTAAATACTGGTGGCTTTGACAGAGTAATTTATGGGATGATTACTTGACTGATCTGAACATTTATCATATGTCCCCCCTCACTTATTGGCTCTCTTGACTGACTTGAATTGTTAATTCTTTCTCCCCCTTTTTGTTATCATCAAGTAGAGTGGAGGTGGAGGTTTGTGCAGCCACCCGTTTTTGCAGCAACTGAGTTTGCTGTGCTTGATGAAGATGAATAGCTGTTAGAGATGCTTCCATTGCAATCAGCCTTGTATCTAGGGAATCCACTTTAGTGGCAAGATCAGAGTTCTTCCTTAGATGTCTTTTAATGTTAAGCATCGTTGCATCTGGAATTTTAGCATCCAATCTTTCTGAGACATATTTCTTTACTTGGTCAATCTCTGTCTTGATGTAAGTGACATCTTGGTTATGTTGAAGAACTTGGATTTGATGAAGTTGCAGTGAGTTAAGATGTTCCTGTAGAAGCTTCTTGGTGCTAGCATTGGTAGTGGCTTGAACCGCATTGTGTGTCTGTTGGATGATGTGAAAAAGAGTTGTCTTGAAATGATGCTCATCACATTCTTTAGAGAACACCCAAGAAGGAATGTTTGATCTAGAGCTAGGGCCTGCTTCTCCCCCTATGTCCATGAGCTCTTCACTATCACCATCATCTCCAAAGAAATCTGCAGACTCACCATTACCATAGTCAACATCATCACCATCTCCAGGTGGCATGACTGTGATGGCATCCTTAGCTCTTTGCATTGACTGAGTAGTATGCACCAAGTTCAGCATCTTTTCTGCATTTTCATTGCCCTGTCCATCCAAAAGTTGATATGCTGAAATAGGATGAGTAAATGCCTCAGCATCCAAAGAGATGGAATCTATGACAGCTTGATCATGCTGAGATAGTTTCTCTCTGTTTGCATCATTGGCATTCATTGACTCACCACTAACAATAATGTCCAACCTTATTTCTCCTGTACCTGCATTTCTCTCATGATCTCTCTGTTCTTGCATCAAGGGCTCCCCTTGGCTACCCACCCTCACACCCTCACCTTCACCATCTAAGGTGGGACTCCCCTCACTCACTTTTGCCAGACCTGAAGAACTGGTCTGCATAGCTTCACTCTTTTCCTCTCATTTTGCCTGAGAGCAACCCAGCCTCTCACTCAATTCACTCCATGCCCTCAGTCTTAAGAGTGATTGTACTACTACTAGATCATCTGCACTTGTGATAATTGCTGAGATTTGAAGTTGTACAGAGAGTACTGATGGATGAGGAACATCCACCGGGATAGTAGTTTGGCTAGCCAACGGATGACTGCTGTAAGGAACATCCATCGGGATACAATCACTACTCGACGGATGAATAATATCCACCGTGATAGAAGAAATGAATGAGTTTGGAGTGGAGACTATTGTAGACTCTGTGCATATTAATGAAAATTTGGGCACATATGTCTCAATAGACTCAGAAAGAATTGGCAAGTGAGCCAACAAATCATCTAAAAGATGATGCTCACTTGCTTGGATTTTTGGCTTCTCCAAGAGAGTTAAAGATGGAGAATTTGGAAGTGATGTATGAATCATGTCTACATCCAGTGAGTGTGTAGGTGAATTTGGTGTTTCAGGTGCTTCAATTGTCAATGATTTTGGCTTGACTCCACATTTATTGGAGCCACATCAAGCTGACTTTGAGATAGTGCAGTGACTGAGTCTTTAGCTCCAGTTTGCACTGTGTGTGTTCCCTGTGCATCCCCAAGGGTTTTAGATCTTTTCTTTTTGGCATAGGTTTGTGGTGAATTTATGTCCCTAACCCTCTTGGCTTGTGCTCCTGGATTGGAGCTTGTTTCAATAGTCACATCCTTTTGGGAGGATGAAACTAGAATTGAGCTAATTTCCTTATTAACAACCACAGTTTGTTGGGAAACTGTGGTGTGGCTAGTTTTGGGTACACTAATCTCACCAGCCTTATCCTTAGGGTTTCTTTGATTTTCACCCTGTCCCTCACCTAGCTCACTCTCCTTCACACTCCCCTCTTTGTGTTTGGTAGATTTTGCAACTGGTTTCTTTTGAGAGAAACCAGAAGGGGATTTCTTTGTTTTGGGTTTTGAAGTTGTTGTTTTGGTAGCTTGGGTAGGCATCTGTTGGGTCATTAACACAGATGCCACAACTACACTTGAAGGCAAAGAAATTTGTGAGGTTGGAAGAGTGGAGACAGTAGTGCTTACCTCACTTACCTGAGGGCCCTCCATGATAGGAAAGTAGAAGAGGGGCACCTCTTTATGGTGACTTGCTCTATTGAGATCTACAATAATTCTCCTTTCTTGAACCCAACAATTCAGTTTGTTGGTTGGGTTCTCAACAGCAATGTTCTCAATAAGATGGTTAGCAAGCATCATAAAGAATCTATCATAATAGACACTTTTACCTCTCTTATTAAGTTCCCCTAACTTTTAACCTAACTCAAACATGATCATGTCACTGAAGTTAAAGTACTTATCAATAACTAGCATATAAAGCATGTAAAGCATGGAAATGTTAACAGAATAAAATTACTCACTTTACTAGAAAATACTTTAGTTACCACATCACACAGATATCTCCATTCCTTTCTAAGACCTAGCCTCCTAATCTCACTTAACTTAGAAGTGGGAAGTGCATAGCTGTTAGGTCCCGAATTATCATAGAAGGGGGGGGGGGTTGAATACGATAATCACTAAATTAAAAATTCTTTCGAATCTTTAGTGGATAAAGTATTTAGTGCTCGGTTAGTGATTTCGTGTTCTTGAGAGGAATAGTGTTTGGAACGATAAAAATGAGGAACACAAGATATTCGGGGAAATATATATTCGTATATAAATCCTCGAGGGTGTTGCTACACTCCAGTAAATAAATTAACCGGCTACAATCTAAGAACAATAAAGTTCCTAGCTACTACAAAAATTTACAAATCAAATCCTATACAATAATCTAGCTTTTGTTTGTACTAGGATTTAATTACCGGGTAACGATTATAATGCCCCTAAGAATATACAAGAATTAAATCATGCATTATAACGTTACTCCGGTGAGAAGTTAAACGGATATTCAAGTAGCTTGAACTCCTCTGTAAATCTCCGCTTCTTGTTTTATCAGCTCTCTATTTATTGGAGAAGAAGATAAAAAGTTCTTTTTAGATCTGCTGCAAGTGTAGACTTTATACACAATAAAATTGTGTGGCTAAGGATGAGAGCTTCTGTGGTGACAGGAATATTCTTTTCTGTGGCGACAAGTTGTGTGGTGACAAGGAGTGCATGAGGATCTTGCCTTAGTAAATTTTACTGCATTCCTCTGTGGCGACAAGCTGATCCAGGAGAGAGAGAGGAGTAATCTTTTAATTTATTATTCTAACTCCCCTGTGGCGACCATAGGGGGTACTAGTACACTTTTGTAAACCAAAAGCAAACTCCACCATCCTGTGGCGACAGGGTTATCAACATGTAACAAGTACAGGTTCATATACTTAATCAACAAAAATGCACACATTCTTTTTGCTTATTCTTTACTCCTTTTTTTCTTTTATTTCTTTTCTTTTCTTTTGTTTTTCTCTTTTTCTTTTTGTTTTCTTTTTGTTTTGTTTTCTTTTTCTCTTTTCCCTTTTTTTTCTTTTCTATTTTCTTTTTCTTTTTAAGTTTAAATTGTAATTAAATTAATTTATAAAATAAACTTAAATATAACTTATATAAATAAACTAATTTAGATTTTATAAAATAAACTTATTTGAAGTTTATAAGATAAATCATTTTAAGTTTATTAAATAAATTATATTAAAGTCCATTAAATAATTTATTTAATTTAACAATTAAACTTTGAGCTTCGCCAGTCCCCTGAGCCGTTGAGCCGTATACCCCGCGCACCTCTTCTCGTACTTTAACATATAAACGTTCAATCCAAGTACGTTCCTCAACTTAACAATCCTTCTATAAATAATACCCAAATTCCTTTCACGAGTTGTTGACGCCTAGTGCAACTGGTCTGGTTCACAGACGATTAACCCCGATTCAGGTCTTCCTATTATAACCTTGATTATATTGTTAAGCTTGCCTCAACTTTATTGCTTCGAACACTGACTGTCAATAAACAATTGTACTTTCACTGGAATCCTTTCTGGTACTCTGGACAATGTCTTCATTAACCTCTGTCTATACCCTTTCTTCAATTCTTCAGATTCCTATGCTTCGAACACTATCTATCTTCTTTCAATGTCAATACACTGAAATCTTCCGGTAGCACTTGTATACTGAATCTTCAACATTTCTGAAACCTGAAAGTCTTTAACCTTTGTTCTTCACTGAGGCATGATCATATTAATGAACTTCTTTCAGTGACCTGTAGACAGACTTTCAGCCTTTCTTCTAATCTTCTGATTCTTTGTATTTGCCTTGTCTTCATTCTTCCTGATTTCTTGTGTAGATGTAGTATTATTAACCTGTCATGTTCTAGTGTTGTTATTGTGTTGAGTTATCACGTAACTGTTCATATAGCTACGCAGTCTCACCAACAATCTCCCCCTATTTGATTGTTAAACTTAACAAACAAATTAAATAGAGAGGATAACTCAACTAACAACTAGAAAAAGTAATGTACCAGGACTTGTAAATAATGCTACTGGTAATTTGGATCAAATACTGCATTTCCAGATTTCTTGAGTAACTAAAATGGAAGATGCTTGTTCCTCTAACACTGAACTGATCTTCAAGTAGTTTCATCTTCATTTCCTTGGTTCTTCAAATCTTTGCCAGATAATACTTCTCAGTCTTGAAATAATTATCAGCAGCTTCTTTTGTACAACCATATTTCCTGTTGAGAAGCACATATCTCTCTTGCTTCTCCCCCTATGAGAATCAACTGCTTAAAGGAGATCACCTTCGTCTACCACCTCTCCCGTACAATAGGATCCGCAAATAAGAACTAATGGTATACCCCTTTTGGAAAACAGCTTATTCCCTTATGAAGAATAGTGATGAACCAAACCACTTCTTATGATTACTAGGAAATCACCTTGTGTTTTACCACCTCTCCCGTACAATAGGATCCGTAGTTACAAACAACAATGGTGTGGTGTAGTGTACATATGCTTTACACTTTTTCCTCATTCCTGCTATTTCTCCCCCTAAGTTGAGGAATCCTCCAAACTATTACATAAGCTTTTATCTCCCCCTTAGAGAAGGAATGTATGCCGTTGTCTGAAGGAGTTCTCATATGTTACTTGGTTGGAAAGGAAATAACAAGTTATAGTCTGATCAACCATGTCCCTTTAAATGCTGCAAGAAGGACTTCACTGTTGATCATCATGTTCACCAATCTTCCCAACTCCTTATACCTCACAAATGTGAGATCACTAAGTGTTACCAATTGTGAGCTCCCAAAGGTCCTGAAGTACTCTAATCCAATTTGTAAATGTCAGGTTCCTAAGAGTTAAGTTCCAATCATAAATAGAATCGAGACCCGAAGTATCAAGAACCATTTTTAGGGATAGGGAATGGGATATGGTGTTTCTCTTTCTTCCTCACTGTGAGTGTGTGATTCTGTTTCGTGTACCTCACAAGTGTTTCACTCTTCTCTCCATTCGTGTTTACACTCATTCTCACAAGTGTATCATTCCTCTCATAGCTCCAAAATCCAGTTGTACCTGCAAGGAAAATCACCTTAGCCATCCTTAAGGAGGTCACAGGTGGTGCAATGGGAGTTCGCAAATCCCCATCCTTGTTAGACTCGTCAGATGAATCTGAGTCATAATCTAAAAGTTGCCAGTTTCCCTTTTAGGGTTCCAGATTTGAACTCAGGGAAGGTAAATAGTGATCCAAAGAATTTAGCATAAAGATTAAAGTTTCCTTCTAATGTCTGTGAAGACATTTCCTTGTGACTCATCAGGTAATATCTGAATCATTGTCAATAAGTTGCCGATCTGCACCTATGTCAGATCCACTATCCGCAGACGCATCCAGGTTTATTAGTCCTGGGGAGGTAGATACTGACCACTGACATATGGCTATTGGATCAATATCCTCTCTTAATGCCTGTAAAGGCAATTAGTCCATTAAAGAACCTTGAACAATCGAATTTGACCTTAAAATGGTCGAAACTCTTGTTTCCGTCAACTCATCCTTTATGTGTGTAACCTTTTCTTGTGCATCAAGAATTGTTTATGTTTGAGGTGGTGACACTACATCGGATACCCTGGCCGACAAGCGAATTTCAATAGACGCACCCTGTTGAGAGGATGAATCTAGTAACTGTTTTGTGCCTTTTCAGCCATTACATCTTTTTGAGAAGATGTATGGGAGCTAGCAGTTATCTCGTTTTAAATACTACTCATCTTTGTAGGAGACAGAGCTGCTGGGTTGACGTCAGAACATTCCTTATGTGGTGCACCAAGGCACTTTCTCCCTCACGCTCATTCATACTTCATTTTAGGGGTAAGAGAGTGTTGGTTGGTTCTGTTTCTGTGTTTGTCTTTACAGTCTGAGATAGAAGTTGTGGGTTTTCAACCTTATGACTATCAAATGAAAGAATGCCATTGGAGGTTGAACCTGTATCACAGAGCATATGGCAATATAGAGATAAAATGCACTTAAGATCTATAATGAATGAAAATTATGCATTTAATCTTTTGAGAAAAATAATGTACAATAATGATTTCAAAAGATTTTAATGAAATAAGCAATCACCAATGTAGAAAGAAGTTTGATTTTCTCCTAAAACTGTTCGAGTGCACATGCTTAAAAAAATAAATGATTTGATAAAACACAGACTGATGACCTAGCAGTATTAAGAAGAGAAAGAAAGATTTTTTCTTTCAACATGAATGAGTTTTTGTAAAAGCATTGATCACTTAGGGTAAAGTCTAAGCAATTCTCATTCATATTAAAAGCTCCATAATCTATATTTATAAGATTATATTCAACAAAATTGTTTATTGATAAATAACCTTAATAAGACTGATTATGCTGCTGATTTTAAATTGTAGTGAATCTGTTAAATGTAGCAACTCATATATCCATTAGAACTTAAAATCTCACAATTATCTGCAACAAAATATTAACAATATATCATTGTCTAATACTTGTCAAGTACTTTCGATACCAATAATTATGTTGCATCTAATTTTAAATATTAAAATAAGATATCAATGAATCAAATACCAATTATCTATCAAAAAGACATCAACATTCAATTTCATATATCATACAATTGTTAACTCCTAACAACTGTAATATCTCAAACAATATTGGTTCGATAAATAAAGCAACATTAACCAATATTGACTTGTTTGCAATCTTAGAAAAATATTCTAAGTTCCATACACTTTGATCTATTGAGTATTGCATCTATTATCAAAGTGTTTAGGAATCTGCAAGTATAAAAATTATTCTAAGTGGACAACATATGGTTACTTCTTAATAAAGCAAAATCTTCATTGACCATAGTTGTACTTCAAGAGATATTTTTACACTTTTTATATTAGTATAAGTGACTGAGGATAAACATTGATTACTTATAGGAGTTCTAAGTAATGTCACAAATACTAATACTTCACAATTAGTTCATAGTTAAACTCCTAACTAAGTATCATTGACTGATATGAGTCAAAAATTAGCACACAACTAATCATGCTACAATCATGATTCTGATTTCAGTGAATTCTTGAGATATAAGCATTGCTAAATTCACTAAAACCAAAATTTCATAATTAACTTATAACACATAAGTTACAATCAATATACTAGATATCAATTGTTGACAGATTTAGTTATAATCAATCATGATGCTTATTTATTTTAAGTTAGTTTGAATTATGGAGCAAATAAAATCATTGAATTGTTTCAATTTCCATAATCCAAACTACCCAAAATAAATATTAAATAAATAAATACTAAATATCTATGAGTTAGATATTAGCAGTTAAATGTTTTCATAATTATCCTTGAATAATCACCAATAGGATATATGACTTATATACATGGCAATCACTCTCTAGATAATTAGAAATTTTAGAAATACTTTCTAAGCATATAAAATATTGAGAGTTTTATACACATGACTTAGAAAATACTTCAACTTTCAATATTAGTGATTTTAGAAATAAGCATTGATTACTTAGAATAAAAATTCTAAATAATATCATTAATACTAAAAGTACCACAATTATTCGTACATGATACAAATAACTATGTTGCATATTATTTTAACATAATTCAAATTATGAGACTGATATGGAATGAAATTGTCTGCAGTCATAATTTAAATCAATTAAAATAATATTCAAACTTAATGTTATAATACTTAACTACCACAAATGTATATGACATTGTAATTATGATAATCAAGATAGTAGCACTAAGTACGAGGTACTGGATTACTAATAAATTCACAAGTCCTTTAAATATTGAAGATTTAATACTTGTGAACTTATATTAAGAATTCCTTACAGATGGGATTTCCAACTAATGTGCAATGAATGATATCCCACACTTACAAACCAGGCTTGAAAAATTAAATTTATCAAGTGATTTAATAAATATTTCTGCAAGTGACTATTTGACTAAAAAGCATGCTCTCGAAATAAATGATACTTGGTGTCAAGGTGCCTTGTCATAGAGTGTTCCACAGAGTTGTTGGATTTAAATTTGTTTATTATCATAACAAGAAATTAATCTTCTTCCACGAAGTTGACAGCTTCTCGAGATGCTTCTTCTGTCACTTAAGTTGACAGCTTCAGAGATGCTTCTCCTGTATTTCTTACAACCTGCATAATCTGTATCTATATAGCCAAACATGTTAAGCATAATATCTTTAGGGTACTTTACTCCAAGATTCGATAGTCCCTTAAGATATCTAATAATCTTGTTAATAGCTATAAGATTGGATTTTCTAGGATCCACTTGGAACCTTGCACTTTGGCATCTTGAGAATATTACATGTTGTCTATTAGCATTTGAGTAAAAGAGTGATCTCATCATACCTCTATAGTTTGTCATTATACCTGAGTTGCACTGATCAAGCTTTAGTGGTTTCTGTTGGTAAGTAGTCTTGGCATGTTCAGAATCTTCTAAATTTTACATCTTCAGAAGATCCTTATACTTACTTGTATTGCCATCATCCTTTTGGTTTACTCGTGCTCCTAAAAGAATTGTTCTTTTGGCTTGCTTGAGCTCCTAAAAGAATTATTCTAATGGCCTGCTTGAAGTAATTCTAAAAAGAATTACAACCTTTCCAACACGCTCCTCCATACCTACTCTGCAATTACTTAGCAAATAATCTTGCACAAGTTTTTATTAGTAGACCAACATATAACATTATCATTATATCAGAGCACATATATAACATTATGTTTGTGTCTAGTGATAAGACAGTTATTAATATGACGACTCTACTAGTTCATATTAGACTGTAACTTCAGTTAGAGTGCTATACCATGTCCTTGACGATTGCTTGAGTAGTATACCAATTCATACCAACCTGAAGTGAGCTTGTGAAGAAGAGATATACAACTGCAAAGTCCATGAACTGTTGTGCATTGACTTCTTCTTTTGACTCACCAACCAGGAGTGCACTTGTACACATCTACTAGAGTCCAATTCCAAGTGTAATGTGCATCAGGTGCCTGATATTTCGTCATATCTTCAAGTCTCATCACTGGTGCTATCTGTTAGATACTGCTTCCTGACAATAACCTAGCATCTAGGTTGGCCTTGTTCCTCGTAGCAATGCCATTGTCATCCAGTTTGACTTCTGGTTATCCTTGCACCAATTACAATATTGTCGTTTGGTTTGGATACCAGCTTCCCTTCAATCTGCTTGCTGACTGATTGAGTTCATCTTGCTTTGCAATCACCCAATCAATCCGGATCTATCAGAGCTTCTATAACTTTCTCAGTTTCTTTTTCAGATAGAAAACTATAGAAATAATCATTCCCACTCAGTAGCCCTGCTAATCATTACTCCACCATCTGGATCACTTAAGAACTAGATACTGGGAATAATATTGACATCAAACCCTTTGTCTCAGCAGATATATTCTTTAGTCCTCTAATATTCAATGTGGTGTTGTGTCTGACTAGCTGATCCTTCTTTTGCTCCCCCTAAGCTGTTGCTGGGATTTACTGAAAATCCTTACCCTTGCTGACTGACTTCATTGATATAATGAGTTGTTTTAAACACAACCAATCCACTGTTTGGATATGAATCATCAATACCATTAATTTATCCTTTAACAGCTTGGAGCATGGAGTTGTTGAACTGTGCACTTAGACTTTCAATCATCTTCTGTTGATCAACCACAAATGCCCTGTAGGTTGTAGACTCCACTAAGTAGCCATGGAAAATATCCTAACTGTCGAACATTCTCACCAAACACTTTGAGGTTATCTAGTGTTTGCTTCTGTTGGCCATTAACTCATTAGTGGTCTTCATGTATACATCCAGATCAAGGCTTGATCTTACGTGTTGCAAACTATTTTGACTGCTCCAGCCCTTTGGTATTTAGAAAGTCTTGATTAGCTTGATATTTTCCTTACATCTTTAATCAAGTTCTAGTTCTTCCTTTGTACCACTCCATTCTGACTCGGAGCTCCCAGTGCTGAATATGTCTCTACAGTTGCTTCCAGTTTGATCTCCTGATATGATCAATCACCATCTGTGATGTCTTGTCTTGAGAATGCACGAACAACAACTTTATTTCATAAGAGTAGTCAACCACCATCACTAAGTTATATCTTTACTTTGATGTGATTTTGTCTTTGACTTCTCTTTTTGACATGCCTCATATTTAACTTCTTCTAAATTCCAGATGAGGCAGTCCTCTCACTAAACCCTTTTTACAAAAGAGTTCCTTGTGTTGATGTTCAAGGGTGAGAGCTTCTAATACCATAGGTAAACTTCTGTTAGATGAAGCTTTATAGTAGAAACCATTGACTTCACCTTTCCTGAGATTCCAGTCTAGCCATGAGCATATCCTTTCCTTACTCTAAGAAGAGCAAGCTTCTCAATCTTCCTGCTTCAGATGAGACACTAATCATTCATTGAATTGACATTTTGTCCTTTGATGCAGAACTGTCTAATAAGAGGATTTGTGCCTTGATTCTACAGCAAAAAGTTACTTCAATTGTTATCAGTGACTCCAATGATTGGCTGTTATCAGTGATATCAATTGTTCAATTCATGATGACATCCCTTTTCTGCATAGCTTGTCCCGTAATGAAAACATTTGCTGTCATCTCCAAAGATTATTGACGAAATAGCTTTTGTTGATCACATTTGATTGTGAGGTTCTTCCTTTGATCATATACCTTGAGTATCAATTACCAAGAATACATATGAGTCAATTAACCTGTTATGTCCTGCACCCATAAATGGATTAACAGCCCTTGGTACCCAACTTATCAGTTTGGGTCCAGTTGGATTAGAGGTTTTACTATAAACAGAGATAACAACAGCTGCAACCTTATCATGCTAATTCTTATCTTTGACTTATCATTTTCTCTATTTTAATACCTATGACAGATTTGTCTCTAGGCTAGGGGAAAATGGTTCCAACCTTATATAAGGTGGACTAGTAGTCTTTGCCCTATTGTAATCTTAAACATGCTTTTTCTATAATTAATGCAAGTACTAAGAGATGCATTCATGGCATTGAAATAGGCAAGCATTGTATTAAGAATACATGGCATTCATTCAGAAACATTATGGATAAGAATTAAGCAAGAAAGGCATGATATGAAACAAACAGAATTAATAAATAAATCACTAATTCCATCTAGTCCAACCCTGTTGAAGAAACTTATCTAGTTATCTCAATCCAATTATAAACTAACACATCTTAATAAACAATTCAGATCAAATGAATAATTCACAATGTGATAGGATAAAGAGAGAGCATAAACAAAGGTCTTATATGCTGGGAAAATATCTATCTCACTAAAGCAATTAATCATGTTCAACAAATATTCAAACACGTATTTAAGATCATCTAAAGTAACATGCACAAGTAAACATCAATCCTAGTTACCAGAAAAATAATCTAGTGAACTAGTTCAGCATTATCTATGTGTGATGTTGTTAGTCCCTTAACAATATAGCAAGAATTACAGAAGGGGGGGTTGAATGTAATTCTTGAACCTTTTTCTTAAAATAAAAATGTTCAAACTCGAATATAAATATAAGTATATTGATTAGCACAATGCGGAATAAAACTTAAGTGAATCAAAATGCAAGTAATTAAAAACAAGAGTCTTTAAAAACTTTCTGGTGGATTTAAACAATTTCACCAGAGATATATATTATATCGAGAGAACTCTGTGTGCAAGAATGCTCACAGCTGCTTACAAATATGAACTACTGAGAATACAGAGAAATGCTAATAATTCTGCTTACAAATGTTTCTCACTTTTTGTATCTCAGATCTTAGTTTCTATTTGCTACTTCTTGGTTTATATATTACCAAGATTACAAAGTCAAAAGACAGGATCATTGTAAAAACTATCGGGTCTAATGCTTTGTTACTTTGTTCTCTATTACCCTATTAATAGGCTTCCTCATTCCATTTGCATACACTTTGACACATGTGACCAGTTGTCACTGTCAACTGATATTTGAATTCTTTATCCGTTGAGTACATGATCATCTGTTGACTTTATGATCATCCATTGATGGCTTCATTGATCATCCGTCGACTGCTATATTAAACATCCGTTGATAGCTATTTGATCATCCGTCGATGGCTTTGTTAATCATCCGTCGATAGCTATTTTGGCACTTGACTTCAATTCATTTATGCAGAATTACAAGACATCATCTATGTACAATTAATCAACATATTCTGCATATCTAGTTAAAGTCAACATGACTTATATGCTACTACATAATCTATACAAAGGTGTATGCAAAAATGTGCTACAGACTCATTATTACATAAGCTACTCACTCGATGGATAATAAGTCATCATCCGTCGGGACTATAATGATTTATCCGTCGGGACTATAATGATTTATCCGTCGGGACTATAATCCTTATCCGTCGAGTGCTACATTATTTCACTAAGTAAAATCTACTTAGGTGTTTTGTTTGTGTAATCATCAAGTACATAACATATGCACAATAATCTCCCCCAATTTATGTCTACTGGAATTGTAGCCATAAATTAAGAGATACTTGACGATAACAAAACACCCTTACAGCTTTAAAGAAAAGTAGATAATATCAAAATGTACAAAGTTTAGCTCACAGTCATTTTTAAGATGCTCCGCTAGCCTGAGCAGATTTTTCTAGTTTCTTGAAGGTCTGGATCTTCTTCCAATCTTTCTATTGTTTTCATCAATCTGATTTTGGAGCTGCCTATGGAATTCCAGTTCATCAGATTCTGAGAGATTTAGCTTATCTTGCATTTCCAAGAGAGTCTCATTGCTGGAGATGCTCAATTGGTCTTCTAATCTGAAGAATCTTCTCACCCCTTTGTCATCTATGAACTCCATCAGCCAGTAGGGCCTTAGATGCACTCTTCTCCCTGTGTATGGGATGATAAGAGTCTTTGTGAGTGCATCTTTAGCTCTAACACTCCTTAGTTCTTCAATCTTCTTCAATACTAGTCTTCTTGCAGTGATATTGAACCCAAAGTTCTTCTTGAAGGATGAATAAACTTTAATCAGTACAGCTTGGCTCTCTTGAAGAATCCTGTGAAGTGGCCACTGAATCTCCTTTCCTCCTTTGTACTTGAACACTAACTTTCAGGTAGGTTCCTGTATGCATCAATACTTCTTACTTCATCTAGTTCATCCAGATAGAGGTTTAGATCAGAAAATTCTTTGATGTCACACAAGTACAAGTAGTCTCCCTTATTGACTCTGGGCTGAGCTTTAACTACATACTTGGATTTTAGAGGTGACAACTTCACTTTCTTAATTGCTCTTGACTTTATCCTTTTTGGCTTGCTAAGGATTGGTAGATTAAAGTCTGGAATTGGTATGTTCTCCCATTCTATTGGCTCATCCTTGGGCACAATAGGTTCACCATGAATATTCCTGTAGGGATCCACCACCTTTATGTCTTCAAATACCACAGAGGGCTTTGATGCTAGAGTTGTAGTTGGTGTGGATTCCTTAGGAAATTGATCTTCCAATTCCTTGTCAACAATATCCAGTTTCCTTTTAGTTCTTTTAACCAATTGCTTCTTTCTTGGAGATTTCTTCTGTTCTTCAACTTGCTTTCTTGATTCAGTTGCTTCAGATGGTTGAGAGCGAATTTGTTGTGATGAATTTACAACATGTAGCTTGGCCAAGATAAAAATCTGCTCTCTCTTTTGTTTAGCCTTTTTAGCATCTAGAGCAGCCTGCTTCTTCTCCTGCTTCAATCTAGCTTTTTCTTTTCTCTTTGCTTGAGCAAATTGAGGGTGTCCAGCCACCAGACAAATTTATTTCCCATTTATGAAAATCTTAGCAATCCTCCTTTTAGAAACTGAATCAGCTGGATCTTTATAGAAGATAATTGATCTTGACAGAAGCTTCTTCTCATCAGGCTTGGGTGTCTCATATACAGTGTCCAAGGGGTTCTTCAAGGATGATTTTGAGTAGTTTGCCCTTGGTTAAAGAATCATTTCAGCCTTTGGAGACTTGATGCAGGAAGATTGTCCTCTTTCCAGATAGTTCATGCTCATCTCATTCACACTAATTTTCTTGACTTGAGAGTGATGGATGGCTGACTTAACTGGCTTCTTGACAAGTTCAAACTTTTTCTGTATCTCCTCATCAATCTTCTTCCAGTTGACCAAACTCAACTGTTCTTTCTTAGCAACTTTCAAGTTAGTTGTTGCTGCTTGAATCAGATCTATACCATCTACAACTGGTGGATTTGAGACAGTAATTGAAGGCACAATTACTTTACTGATTTGTATCTGAAGTTTCTCCCCCTCACTTGGTCCTTTCTCCCCCTTTTTGTTATCATCAAGTTGAGGAGTCGAGCCTTGTGCTTTAGCCAGTTGCATTAGAAGACTGTTCTGAGACTGTTGATTTTGAAGAATGGTGGCCACAGAGTTTTCAATAACTTGAACCCTGTCCTCCAATTTGGCCAGCTTCTTTTCAGCATCTGATTCTCTTCTCAGTCTCAGGAGCAGATCCTGCATGGTACCATAGGGCATTATTGAATCCAGCTTCTCAGAATTGTAGGTCTTCAAGTCAGCTATATCCTTTTTGAGTTCATCCACACTCAGATTCTGTCTTAATTGCTGTAGCTTCATGAGATGTAGAGAATCTAAGTGGGATTGAAGAATAGCCTTGGTACCAGCATTTGAGGTGTTCTGAATAGCCTTTTGAATAAACATGATTTGTTTGACTAAGGATACATTGAATTGTCCTGGTGTTGACTCCTTTGTCAATGCCCATTCAGGTAGATCTGGAATGGAACTAGGGCCTTCATCTCCCCCAAGTTCATGCTTCCATCAAATGAAATAGAGTCATCATCATTAGAATTTACTCCAAATTCTTTAGATGGCTCACCAGCTGTAGAAGGCATTAAATTGACAACAACTTTATCCTTTTGTAGAGATTCTGAAGTATGTACTAGATTTAAAGTCTTCTCTGCCTCCTCATTGCCCTGAGCAGCCAACAGTTGATAGGCTGACACATGATGAGTAAAAGTATCAGCATCCAAGGAAATGTTATCAATTACAGCTTTGTAATGTTGCTGAAATTGTCTTTCCTTTTCTGCATCATCCACAATCATTGACTCATGAGCAATGGCTGGATCCACCCTTATATCCTCTATACCAGCTTTTCTCTCATGTTCTCTCTTTTGTTGCATCAGGGTCTCACCCTAGCTCCCCACCCTCACACCCTCACCTTCACCTACTAAGGTGGGACTCCTCTCACTCCCTTTTGCCAATCCTGAAGAAATGGATTGCAGGTTTTCACTCATTTTCTCTCCTTTTGCCTGGGAGCAACCCAGCCTCTCACTCAAGACACTCTGCTCTCTCAATCCTAAGAGTGACTGTACAACCACTAAATCTTCCGCACTTGAAATAATTGAAGTTTGAAGTTATGCAGAGATACTCGACGGATGAGTGATATCCATCGAGTGAGTGGTTTTACTATCCGACGGATAACTGTTGTTAGGCTTATCCGTCGGGATACAATCACTACTTGACGGATGAGCAATATCCGTCGAGAGAGTAGAAATGAATGAGGTGGGAAGAGAAACTATTGTTGACTCTGTGCTGATTGAAGAAATTTTAGGCACAGATGACACAACAGTTTCTGAAAGAATTGGCAAGTGAGCCAACAAATCATCTAAAAGATGATGCTCACTTGCACTGGATTTTGGCTTCCCCAACAGAGTTAAAGAAGGGGAATAAGGAATTGATTTGTTTATCATATCCACATCCAGAGAATTTGTTGGTGAGTATGGTGTTTGAGGTGCTTCTATAACTAGAGACTTTGACTGTGACTCCACATTTATTGGAGCCATATCAAACTGAACTTGAGAAGGTGCAGTGACTGTGTCTTTAGCACCAGCTTGCACTGTGTGTGTATCCTGTGCATCCCCAGAGGTTTTAGATTTCTTCTTTCTTGTATAAGTTTGGGGTGAGCTTGTGTCCCTAACCCTCTTGGTCCGTGCTCTTGGTTGAGAGCTTTGTTCAATAACTACATCCTTTTGGGAGGATGCAGCTAGAAGTGAGCTTTTATCCTTTTTAAGCACTGCAGTTTGTTGGGAAACTGCAGTGTGGCTAGGCTGGGATTCACTCAACTCTCCAACCTTATTCTCGGGGTTTCTTTGATGTTCACCCCTTCCCTCACCTAACTTACCCTCCTTCACACTCCCCTCTTTGGCTTTGGTGGATTTTTCAACTGGCATCTTTTGAGAGATACCAGAAGGGGTTTTCTTTGATTTGGTGGCTTTGGTATGCAACTGTTTGGTCATTGGCATAGTTGCCATAGCTACTCCTGAACTCAAAGAAATTATGGAGGTTGGAATAGTTGTAGGGATGGATGAACTTACCTCACTTACCTGAGGTGCTTGCATTACAGGAAAGTAGAACATTGGCACATGCTTGTGATGATTGGCCCTGTTCAAATCTGCAATGAGCCTTCTCTCTTGAACCCAACAATCCAGTTTGTTGTTAGGGTTCTCAAGCACAATCTCTTCACAGAGGTGGTTAGCCAATAACATAAGAAACCTAGCATAATACACATTCTTACCTCTTTTAGCTAACTCACCTAATTTAAAGCCCAACTCAAACAAGATAAGGTCACTGAAATTATAAAATTTATCTGTAACTAGCATATATAGCATGTTGAGCATGGAAATATTCACTGAATCAAAATTACTGATCTTTCCTGAGAAAACTTTTGTAACTATATCACACAAGAAACTCCACTCCTTCCTAAGACCCATTCTCCTAATATCACTCAATTTAGAAGTAGGAAGTGCATAGTGCATGAAATTAAGCATATTTATGATATCAGTGTCATTGTGTGGTGAAGTTACATTGTTATCAGGAATTTTGAAACATGCTTTTATCACATCACTATTGATACAGAATTCTTTACCTTTGATGGTTAGAGTGATGGTCTTGTCAGTAGAGTCGTAGGTAGCAGTGGTCCACATCTCTTCAACAACTTCACAGAAGATTGTGGGTGATTCCAGCATGGCATAATTGAGCTTTCAATTCTTCACAAAGTCCATCATCTTGTGATAGTCATCCGATTGCTGAATACCCTTGTTAACTAATGCAGTGAAATTGGTCTTCTCATAAATGAACCCAGTTTGAGACATAATCTTTACAACAGGTGTCATTGTTTAGAGAATAAAAGCTTGAAGAGAAGGAGAGTAAGTGCTTGACAGAGAATAAAATTAGAGCAGTTGAATTTGAGAATAATAAAAGAAAACAATTGCAATGAAATAAGCTTTTATACTATCTCAAAAATAACTGATAAAACAAATAAAGTAAAATAAATTAACCAATAGAAATTGCCTAAAATAGCCGTTTAAAAATAAACTATAAAAATTCCACCCATTATCCGTCGTGTAATGCTTACAAACTGTAAGTATACTCGATGGATAATGTACAGGGAATTAAAGGCTGAGATTAAGACAATTCGATGGATAAGGATAAACTGTTATCCGTCGAGACATAAAATATTCCAGAAAAGTAATTGATTTTTATTAGCAAATTATGTGTCGACGGATGACCAAACTCGATGGATAAGGGTCATCCGTCGAGATGTAAATTTTGACTTAGCCAAAATTTCATCCAGGACTGAAAAATCAATTAAATTTCTGGCTGCATATCAACTTGCAAAATAACTCAGATAGATTTAAGAGTAATTAAGCAGACCTAACTCACTTACCAACCTTGAAAAAGTGGATTCATCCAGTGGCTTGGTAAAGATATCTGCAAGTTGCTTCTCACTTAGAACAAAATGAAGCTCTACAGTACCATTCATTACATGTTCCCTTAGGAAATGTTACTTGATATCTATGTGCTTTGTCCTTGAATGTTGCACTAGATTTTTAGTGATGGCAATTGCACTTGTATTATCACAGAAAATTGGAATCCTCTCAACTTGCAAACCATAGTCCAACAATTGATTTCTCATCCATAAAATCTGTGCACAGCAACTGCCAGCAGCAATATATCTGAATTTTGCTTTTTACTGAACCAGGACACAAGTTTGTTTCCTAGAAATTGACAGGTTCCTGTTATACTATTTCTATCAATTCTACAACCTGCATAATCTGCATCTGAATAACCAATTAGATCAAAATCAGAATCTCTAGGGTACCAAATGCCAAGGTTTGGTGTTCCCTTGAGATATCTGAAAATTCTCTTAATAGCTATTAAGTGAGATTCTCTAGGATCAGCCTGAAATCTAGCACATAAACAAGTAGCAAACATTATATCTGGCCTACTAGCTGTTAAGTACAGAAGTGAGCCAACCATGCCTCTATAACTTGAAATATCCACAGACTTTTCTGTAGTGTTTAATTCAAGCTTAGTTGCTGTGGCCATGGGAGTTTTTGCAGATGTACAATCCATTAGATCAAACTTCTTTAAAAGATCAAAAATATATTTAGTTTGACTAATGAATATTCCATCACTAACTTGCTTAACTTGTAAACCAAGAAAGTAAGTTAGTTCTCCTATCATACTCATTTCATACTTACTTTGCATCAATTTGGCAAACTTTTTGCAAAGTTTTTCATCTGTAGAGCCAAAAATAATATCATCTACATAAATTTGAACAAGTTTACTAGAGCCATTAACATTCCTGAAAAATAAAGTTTTATCTACAGTACCTCTTGTGAAGTGATTTTCCAAAAGGAACTTTGATAAAGTGTCATGATGGATTTTAATCGCAGCGGGGGCATGGTAAAACACTTTTACACACATAAAATCCAAATAAAAGCATATAAATTGTGGTAAAAACATAGGGATCGATTACTAACCTTTAATATGCGATCCAAAAGCAACGTTCAGAGATCCTTAGCAGCTGCTCCTCAAACGTGAAGCACTCCACCGGTATCCACCAAGAAAATGACGTTAAGGAGGAGGAGGAGGTGGAGAGAATTTGGTTTTCTAAAACTTTTGGGTTTTTGGGGTTCTCATAAAAATAGGGTCTATAATAGTATATTTATAGGCAAAATTTTCAGCTGAAATTTTCCCATAAATATTATTATTATTATCCCATTTATTATTCTCATTAATAATTAAAACACCTTTTAATTATTAATCCTTTTTCTAAACACTTTAAAAATAATTCTCTCTCTTGATTTAATTTCCAAAAATTAAATCCTTAATTAATAATATTAAGAACTTTTCTTAATTAATTTATAATCAATTAAATCTCATTTAATCAATTATTAAATTTGCCAATTAATTATTTATTTCACAAATAAATAATTATTAGCCATTATTAATTAATTCCTCCACCATAAAATTATTCTCTTTTTATGGTGTGACCCTGTAGGTTCAATATTAAGCCGGTAGTAGAAATAAATAATAATAAAACTATTTTATCATTATTTATATAAATTCTCTAATTTATTAAATATGATTAATTAATTAATCACATTTATTCTACATCGTGAGGGATACTTCTCAGCATATTGCGACTATCCAGATAATATGAATTCACTACTTAGAATACCAAGAACCTATTCAGTGAATAGTTACCGTACAATAAACTCCTTCTACCCTACAATGTCCTGATTAAATACAAGGCATAGATCTCGTGTCAAGCCTATCTAATTCAATCACTTGCTTACCATTTACTATGCGTAGTTCTATACAAATTAGAAACTCCTTTCTAATTTCATTCACTCTGGCCAGAGATTCCTGAACTAGCATAAGTGGATCAACCTTGAACATTCGCTTCCTTCACTGGAAGGGGTAGATCCTATATTGATCATATACTATCTTCGTGTACAAATTCCTATACCCAGTAGAGCCCTAATAATTGTCCCTGGAGACTAAGAACTAAACCAAAGCATAGTTCAGTGTACACAAGATGACTATGATGACCTCAAGTCTAAGGATACTTGTACAACTATTACTATGTGAACAACTGCTGACACGTGAGTGAACTCCATCAGTTGTTCAGCTGGGCGAGTCATGTTCAGTGAACTTATTCTATAATAAGCACCTACATACTAGCTATAGTGTCACCACACAAATATCTGTGAGAACAGACATCCTTCATAATGAAGCAAGCATAGTATGTACCGATCTTTGCGGATTATTAATTATCAATTAGTAATCCTACGACCAGGAACTATTTAAGTTTAGAGTTATCATCTTTTAGGTCTCACTATTATGATCTCATCATAATCCATAAAAAGCTTTACTCTAAACTATGGTATATCTTATTTAAACACTTAAATAGATAAAGCCCGTAATAAAAACAAAACAAGTCTTTTATTAATATCAATGAAATCAAAACTGTAATAACCCCAATTTTTGGGAAATTTTTGAAACCCTTATGAATAGTGTTTTTGCTGAATGAGAAAACTTTTCATGCCACACTATGTAGGGGTTCTGATATGGATATTCTGAGATTTTATTAGTACTTTATATGGGATATAAGTGTATGTAAAGATCGTCAGAATCCAAATCCGAACACTTTGATTTTTCCCGGAAATACACTAGATACGGAAAGATTTGAGAAAAAGGTAACAGGATAAAAATGATTTAAATTAAAGGATTATAGGAGAGGATCATAAAAGGAATATAATATATTGAGAAAGGTTAAAGGAACCTAAGTAATAAGATCCCGGGTATGATCCCTCAAACGATAAACGAAAACGAAAGTTAAGCGAACCGTATAACAGATCAGCGGTCATTAGGCAAACAATTAAAAGCTAATCAAAGGGATTAGTGGGGGTGATGTCATCCAACCAATAGAAAGAGGACAAAGGAGGGGTGATGACATCACAAAGTGATGTAGGCATGACATAGAAGGGAAGGAAGTGTGGTTGAATTATAACCACACAAAATCAAGGTTAATTAAGTCATTAACCAAAAACAACACAAAAAATCAACCAACCAAGCAAATCATTTCATTTTCATCAAACAAAACACAAAAACCTCTTTCTTCCCAAGTTAACTCTCGGCTTCTTTCTTAAAATTTGAAGATCCAAGCTCCACCACTTACTATTTAGCAAGGTAATTATCTAAGCTTCCCCATGGATAGTTACATACTTCCTATAAGTTTAAGCTTCTAATTCCAAGCCAATCTTTTTCTATAAATCAAGGAAGAAGATGGTGAATAGTAACCTTCAAGAAATAACTTTAGTTTTCTTGAATTTTTATGAAAGATTAAGGTGATACAAGGATCAAGGTTCTTTAGGCATTCAAAGCTCTTGTGTTGTGTTAAAAAGCTTCAAGGAAGGTATAATCTCTTAACCAAGCTTTGTTATTGAATGTTAAGGGCATAATATGAGTATTTTAGTTCATGAGAGGCTTGATGGTTGTGTATGTAGAGATTAGTGAGTTTTGGGATGTTGTTGGATTGGTAAATGTTGTTGTTTTGATTAAAAGAACTTAAGTATGATTAAAGTTAAGTTTAGGCATAAGAATGAATGATTAAATTGAATTGGTTGGGGTTGTTATGATGTGATAAGGATGGATGTTGGTTGTATGTTGGATTTGAGGTTGATTTGGGATGGTTTTGAATGGTTTAAAATATTGGAAATCGCGTAAACATAGCCGTCGTAACGTCCGATTTTCTTTGGACTGTTTTTGTGCATAACATTAGGACCCGAGAACCCCCTGCTAGATTATGACCACTGCCATGTTTAGATAGCTCATGTTACGAGCTTCGTTTTGATATGTAGTTCGTTCGATTCCGATGCACGGTTTAGGAGAAACGACCGTTTCAAATAACGGCGTTTCGCGAACGAAACTTTTCCCCTCGCCTTACTTTGAAACATAGGTTAAAGACCAAAAAGGGTTAATTAATGTATGAAACATTTATGATAAGTGTGTTAGGCAGTTGGTAAGACATTCGCGAAGGAATCGCTTTAAAACTCGTAAAGGTTAAATTATTAAAAATGGTGGAGCCGAGGGTACCCGAGTGACTTAAGCGAATCAGTGAGCGCAAAATAAGCGTTAGAGTCTCAGTTAGTTAAAGTATAGATTTACAAGTGATTTTGGTTTAATTCCAACTTACTTGTTGTTTATAGGTTACCAGACTCGTCCCGAGCCTTTTATCACCCCAAGTCGCTCAGGCAAGTTTTCTACCCGTTATAACTGTTGTTGTGATGAATATATGTATTTGCATTATCTTGCGATAGATGCATGTTGGTTAATTAGCAAATGATGCAATATATTGAAGCATGCTGTTATGGTATATATATGTGCATGCCTGTTTCGCATTCTTTCCATATATATATCGGTTGGTTCAGTTGATAATACCTATGCTAGAGGATAGCGGTAACTTGCATATACCCTTAGTATAGGGACCCAAAGGTGAAAATATTTTCTAAAACCGGGAGTCGAGGATCCCGAGTAGATTTTGTATATATGGATATGGATATATATATATATATATATTTATATATATATATGGTTATAGTTTTCCAAACTATTAATCGAATAAGGTTTATTCGATAACTTTAACTTTATTTTATTATTTAATATTATTTCGAATATTATTCGAAGGCGTATGACTCCTTTTAATTATTTATTTGAATATTATTTGAATATTCATTCGAGGGCTTATGACTCTTTTATATTATTTATTGAATATTATTTGAATATTCATTCGAAGGCTTATGACTCAGTTTATATTATTTAATGAATATTATTTGAATATTCATTTGAGGATCTATGACTCCGATTATTTGCTGAGGTATATTCTTTATTTTATTAAAGAATAAAGTGTTAATAATCAAACTTATTTTCGATTATTCAAATAAAGATAATACTTTCATATAAGTATATCTTTGGTTATTTAATGTTTATTTCAAGTATAAGTTTTAATACTTCTACTTCAATTATTTTTATAAAGATTATTCTTTATGGGAATATTATTTAAATAATAATATTCAGATATTTTCTAATATATGGGGACTGATTTACTTCATTAAATCAGCTTTACTCCAAACACTCTTTAAAGTGTTTTCGAGTCTTCAAAATGATTTTTAAAAGTTAGAGCGGATCCCAAAACTCATTTTTATATTTAAGATCTTCCTTTTAAGGGGATTTAAATACTCGCTCAAAACCTGAGGGATCCGGCTCTATGGTGTATTTTATATTCGCAACAAGGTTGCTGTTTTGATAAATGAATTGATTACTTGCCCAATGTTCGGGAAGTAAGTCCATCTAATTGAGTCGGCATAAGCGACAGGCCGGGGTACGGTCTATCAAAGTGTAAGTGGCTGGGTGGCAGTCCATCAACGCGTAAGAGGTCGGGTGGCGGTCCAACACAAGGTCCTTATGTGGCCAGGGTGATGACCGGTGGGGGATTCATCCATCTACTAGTAGAAAAGGTTACTTATTGGTATCTTTGCCTGATCAGCAAGATATCTGGTTTATGCCAAAATTCTTTTCCTTTCCAAAATTCATTGGATGTTTCAAACTCTGTTCATACTTTACATAACAGAGGTTCCAGGAAATGTTTAAGAGATATATATATATATGGATATATATATATCGGGACTAAATAAAGTATCTCGTAACTTTATTTCATTCAATAATATTTCAAAGATTGAATCTATTCAAATCTTGTCTTGTAGTCTCATCTATGTGATGAACTTTTGAAACTGATTATAACTTGAACGGTGGTAGTTCAAGTAGTATTGGGAAAGATATAAGTATATTGGGGTATTTGGTAACCTCATCTTTTAAACTTATATCTAATTAATAATTGTCTTACGAATGACAAAGATTTTCAGAAAAACGTTGAGACAAGGTTAGATATATGAGATCACCTTGCAACGATATTTTTTTTATACAGTTATACACTGGGACTTTGTGTATATTATGCATGGAAGAGGACTTCCAATATTTTGAAAAGTATATATGTATATATACTGAATATTTTGCGACTTCATCGCATTAAGATATCAAACTTGGTTCATTTCTTTTGACCAAGACTTTCATGAGTACTATGAGAAGGCTCATATACTATTAATCATTATACATATTATTTTGGTGGGCTTGCTGCTCACCCTTGCTTTCTTCTTTCATCACACAACAACAGATAGAAAAGATGAACAGAACCAAGCTCCCGATTCGCAAGCGATTAGGAGACGTTCCGCAGTTTTCTAGAAGCATTGATGCCGCCGTAGCTGAGGTAGGAACTACCAATAGGCTAGGCTTTCAACTTTTGATGTACCAGATTTATTTATATTTATGAATTGTAATAATGGCAAAGAAATGTAAATTTATTCAGAAAACCTTTTAAGGTGTATTGGCAGATAATTGTGGAATAAAATGACTTGTGGTTATTTTGGATGTTCATCTCTGAGACTATAACGTGTGGTGTGTGTGTTTATTGTGGGGTCACAGTACAGAGTAGTTGAGTAATTATTAAGATTGGGTGTTATTAAGGGAAATGGAACTCGTGACGACCCGGATCCCCGACCCCGGATCTGGGGGTGTTACAAAAACAGATTACATAAAAGTTATTCCTAAATCCTCATACATGATTGGACTTAGGACATATTCCTTTCAATCTCCCACTTGTACTAAAGCCAATCACTCTGGTATCTAATACCCATCTTGTCTTTATGACAATCAAAGTGACTTTCATAAAGTAGCTTTATGAGTGGGTCTGCTATGTTGTTATGTGTGTCAACTCTAATTCAATACAATACAAGAAATGTTACCGCGCTCCCACTAACCCTTTCGTAGACGCATGGTTCATCTTCGTTTTTGATAAAATCAAACTCTTTGATTGTCTCATCAAAACGAATGTTCCATCTTTCGAGAAGCTTGCTTTAAACCACATATGGTTCGCAGCAGCTTACACACTAGGTTTTCATTTCTCTTGGAAAGAAAACCATCTGGCTATTTTCCAGATCTCATAGTCGTAGTAAGCAGCAATCGCAAGCAAAATCCGAACTGATTATAACAGGGCTACAGGTAAAAGGTTTCATCAAAGTCAATCCATTGCCTTTGTTTGAATTCTTTTGCCACAAGCCTGGCCTTAAAGGTCTCCACTTGGCCATCTGCTCTAATCATGCTTTTGTATCCCGTATACATAGATTTCATTCCGGATTTTATGGCACTATGCCATTTTTCTGAGTCAACACTACTCATAGCCTCATTATAGGTTACAGGGTCGTCATCATCAATGATCGACAACTCATTGTCATTCTCAATGACAAGGCCATAATACCTCTCAGGTTGGCGAGACACTCTCCCTGATCTATGAATGGGCTTTTCCACAAAAGGTTGTTCAGTCAGAACAGGTGTTTCCACTCGATCAGTAGTAGTTTATGCTTCTTGAACTTCATCAAGTTCAATTTTGCTCCCACTGTTTCCTTCAAGGATAAACCCATTTTCCAAGAAGGTAGCATGTCTGGTGACAAACACCCGATGATCGGTGCAAAAGTAATACCCTAAAGTCTCTTTAGGATATCCCACAAAACTACATTTTACGGATCGATATTCCAGCTTATCTGGGTCAACTTTCTTGACATAATCTGGACATCCCCAAATCTTAACGTGTTTAAGACTCGGTTTCCTTTCTTTCCATATCTCATACGAAGTTTGAGGAACAGATTTTGGAAGGCACCATATTCAGTAAATATGCTGAGGTTTCCAATGCATAACCCCATAGGAATACTGGAAGATTTGCATAGCTCATCATGGACCGAACTATGTCTAACAAAGTTCGATTTCTCCTTTCAGATACCAATCTGGAGGAGTCCACTGGGAGACTATACCATTTACTTTGAGATAATCTAGAAACACTCCATTAAAGTATTCACCACCTCGATCTGATCGAAGAGTTATAATACTATGTTTGGTTGTTTCTCCACTTCATACTTATATTCTTTGAACTTTTCAAAGGCCTCAGACTTGTGTTTCATCAAACACATATCTGAATCCAGATCTATCATCTATGAAAGTAATGAAGTATGAAAATCCACCCATGGCTTGCGTAGACATTTGTCCACATACATCTTTGTGTACCATTCCTAGCAAATTTGTAGCCCTCTCTCCGTGTCTACTAAATGGAGACTGTAGTGCCACAATGAAGTGAGATTTTCATCATCCCTTTTCTTTTATTAGTTTGTTCAATCTGAAGTAAATTATGTCACATTTATACAGACCATTATTTAAAGTACCACGTCCATAAAGAATATTATCTCTAAGAATAGAACATTCATTATTCTCAATAATAAATGAAAATCCAGCCAAGTCTAACATGGGAATAATATTCCTCACAATCGAGGGAACAAAATAAAAATTATTTAAAACAATAGTCTTGCCCGTAGGCATATGTAAATGAAATGATTCTACATCTTCAACAGCAACTCTTGCTCCATTTCCCATCAGTAGAATCACCTCCTCTTCCTCAAGAGTCCTACTTCTCCTTGGTCCCTGTAACAAATTGCAGATTTGAGAACCACAGGCGGTATCTAATACCCAAGTAGAAATTTGATTTAATGACATATTCACTTCTATCATGAACATACCTGAATCAGAAGCGGTAGTCTCACTACCCTTCTTCTTCTTCAATTCTGCAAGGTAAACCTTGCAGTTCCTCTTCCAGTGCCCCACCTTGTTACAGTGAAAGCAAACAACTTTGCTCTTGGGGTCTTCAGCTTTTGGTGGAACCGGCATTTTCTCACCTACTTTCTTCTTCTTGGAAGGGTTCCTCTTCCTTTTCTTAGGATTGGAACCTTCACCAATTAGAAGAACAGAACTCTTCTTAGGGGGAAAATTCGATTCCGCAGTCTTCAACATGTTGTGGAGTTCGGGCAGGCTGACATCCAACTTATTCATGTGAAAGTTCACAACAAACTGCGAGAACGAACTCGGAAGCGATTGCAAGACCAAGTCTTGGCTCAGCTCCCCATCCATGGCAAAACCAAGTTGTCCAAGACGTTCAATCAAATTGATCATCTTAAGTACATGGTCATTCACAGATGATCCCTCAAACATCCTACAACCGAACAACTCCTTCGATATCTCATATCGAGCTATCCTCCCCGCCACATCATACAACTCTTGTAGATGCATGAGGATAGTGTGAGCATCCATATGCTCATGTTGCTTCTGTAGCTCAATGTTCATGGAAGCTAGCATGATGCATTGAGCAACATTTGCATCATCTATCCACTTACGATACACAACATGTTCATCATTATGTGCATCACTAGCAGGTTCAGTAGGCTTAGGTGAGTCAATCACGTATTCCAGCTTCTCAATCTTGAGAACAATTCTCAAGTTTCGAAGCCAGTCAGCATAATTAGGACCAGTCAATTTGTGAGCATCTAGTATGCTCCTGAGTGATAGTGCAGAAGACATAACGTACAAAGTAAATCTGTAAATGATAAACACATAACAACACTTAGCAAATATTCGATTTCATTTCAAAACACTATATGAATCGGGTCTTTATTCATAAGTGGCTCCCACTAGTTTATCTAATTTATTCAACCCCCTACGTGAAAAATTAAGCATTCATAATGCTAGTGGGAATAGGGATCCTACATTCCATTACACAACCCCGGCTGTGGCACGAAACGCCATGTAATGTTCAATAGGCAGACAACTCTTGTCAATTACATCTAATGTTATTCCCTAATCAAACTTTAGCCTCTTGAATAATTGAGTCACGGCTGTGGCACGACAAACTCAATATTCTAAATCAAGTCTAACCCAACATTCCGTACAATTGAATCAGTCCCCAAAGGCCCACGGCTGTGGCACGTAACGACCTTTAGATTCTTATTCAATGTACACATCTCTATGTAATAGACAAGTATTTCTTATTTCGAAATCAAAGCCCTCGGCTGTGGCACGAAACGACAATGATTCAAAAATAAGAACTACTTTTCTATCATGTTGGAAGACTATGACCGACACAAGCCCGTTGTATCATTGGCCAATTACTACTTGATATTATTTAATTTTAGAGTGATTATATTACGTTACAATCATAATCATATTATAAAGAGATTCTTCCTTTTAAATTAAATATTTCAAATCAATAATCGATAATCAGATGATTCCCAGATCGGGTGGAGCATTATCAAGAGGCGTCACTTAATAACCCTTTCTTACAGATAGAAATCTGTTGTTGACAGAATCATCCTTTCTCTCATATCAAAAATTTATATTCAATTACGTGTTTCATAAACACAAGAATCTCATGATTGTATTCATAATATTATTATTAAGGTTATGAAACAATTTCACTATACTAGGTTGTCTAACAAACGCCTTATGTTCATTTAAGTTCACCTAAATCTATCATCGCATGATAAACTAAGCATATATCACATATATAAACATGAATAAACATCAAGGTAGGCATGTTATATCATCTAGCACATTAGTCTAAGCATTATACATCTCTATGTATCGCATGAAGCATTTAAAAGCAGTTAAAATAGTTAAAAACAGCTTTAAAACACTTTCGGAAATATAAACAGTTCAAAACTTTTATATAAACTAAAATTGATCACTACATTAGATCCGTCTCGGAAAAACGAATCCAACGGTATATTGCACGCCTAAAACGGAGTTACGAAACTCCCAGAAAATTAATTTTAATGTAAACAGTCGGGCTGTAACGCATTACAGGAACGCGTTACAAGCCCTATAACGCATTCCGGTGATGCGTTACAACCCTTTTAAGCCATTAAAAGCTGTAACGCATTCCGTGAATGCGCCACAAGGTGTAACGCATTCCCGGAATGCGCGACACCCCTTTATTTTTTTTTCTTTCCTGTAGCAGCCGCCGTGTTTTTCCTCCTCGAACAACGCGCCTGACAACTCTGTTCTTTCTTTCCGTGCAATTACAGACAGCATGCAGATGTATGGCAGCCACAGATATATTTATACATATACAACTTTATATACATATATATATATACATACTTATTTAATTACGAATTTAATTGCAAGAACTTCAAAAATTCATAATAAAAAATCTATACATCATAAAATTATGAAAAAAAATACCCAGACGAAATTATAAGGGCTAAGGCTCCCATCCCCCTCCCTTCCACCGATTTACTGATCTTTTGATCAGACGCCAGACCTTGCTATCGGGATAAAAGGCCCCAGGCCGTCTTTCAAGCGAGCGAGAAATGGTAATTGGTTCTTCTCCGCCTTCTCCTCAACCTCTCGCACCACAAAATCCGCGGCGCATTCGATGTCATCGCACCCTTCGGCTTACCCCGAGCGATCTCTTGTCCAAACAGATTTGTCCATCAGTAATGGGGCTTTCGTGCTTTAGCACTTGGATTTAACCTTTCATAAATCCCCATCAAGTAGTTCTTGATGAAATCCGTGATCGTCTCATTATTCGAAATATAGCTGCCCCCCCTGTCCCTCTTTATTTTGTTCAACCCCGCCGCCTTTTCCGCCTTTTGATTTTAAAGAATTCTCTTGTCTTATTTATTTCCGAGATGCATTCTTCTTTTTTCGGATGATTCCCGCCCTCTACAATCTCTTTTATTTGAGGGAGGATCTCGGCGCCTTCCTATTTGAGGCCGCCGAAGCATCTTTCTCTGCCTTTTTCCGCTCAAGAATGGCTTTTCTGCGATCAGGCTCTTTTTCATAATAGACGTCTTCAGCCGGTTGAGGGGGGAGCCTCAGGCGGGGGGCCGTTGAGATCCGGAATAGACGAGCCGACACCGCCTCCGACGGGGAGACGAAATCCTTCCATGGCCGAAATAAAAAAATAGATAAAGTATACAAATGGACCAAAGAAATAGACTCCCCAAGTCAAGGCCCAGCCCAAAAGCAAACAAGAGAGGAAAAAAACAGGTTTGTTTTGGGCTACCGAGACGCTTTCTTTATGCCCATCAAAGCACCTCGAGATGCTAATCCGCGAAAAATGATACGAGAAATTCGGAAGAACTCATATACGGAACGAAGGCGGCCCGTGAAAATACATCGGTTTCTTACTCGTGCAAAGGAACTCTTTCTTGGCAACTTGGACAACTTAGAACGATGTTTATCCCGCATCTCACTATAAAGATCGGGATCTTTAAAAAAAAAGGCTTTATAAAGCTTTCGTCTCAATTCATATTTAGCCGCGAGCAATCCCCGTTTGTGATCTCGTATATTTCGCTTCTCCGACATCTTACTTACTTTCCCCCTCCTCTTTTTGCAATAAGCCGCTCCACAGTGGTAAAGTCTCATCTTGTGTGTTGGCCGAAGTGACAATAGTCGCATTGAACCCTCGAATATGTTCGAAGATCTCGAAATGCTCTCCCAGTTCCGGGGATAATTTGCAAAACTCCGTTTCCATCGAGAATTGAATGGAGTTTTCCCGTATTTCGACCGGAGAATCTAACAGAGACATTACTGTGGAGATTCTGAACAAAAAATGAGACATTCCATGCCCTCGGAGAGCGCTTTGTCGTGCTAGGTCACTGACAGACCCCTTATTTGACCCCAAGAATGGATTGGATCGAAACGACTTTCCTGTCGAAGCCCTTTTTTTCTGTATTAATTTTTGACCGCGCGGAATCTCCATAGCCAATTTTCCATTTTTTATTATGAAATCAGAAGGTGCCGCCTTTGGTACTACTCTTATTTTACACGATCCGGGAACTTCCATAACGTTGGCGTGATTCGGTTTGAGCAGCAGATCCTGATGTGATACATCTTCGTAATGAAAATGGAGTGGAAACATGAGTTAACTTTTCAAATATCTATAGAAGGAGCGCTGTGAGCTATCTGCCCCAAAGAGTACTGAAGAAAATGAAGAAATCTAGTGTTTCTGTGAGCAATAAGCAGCAGATCTCCCCCTCTTTTTGGAAAGCTGGTGGCCGCGTGTGAATTCTTTCAAGGCAAGGGGCGGCCTGATTCGACATTGTTGTTTACTCTGATCCGGTCGAGGTGGTTTTCGTTTACCCTTTTTTTCTTTTTTGGCATAATTTCATTCTTTCCACCTCATCCACTAATCGACGAAAGAAAGGGCACCCTTCCCTTTCTCTCCCTAGGGCCTTCCCGGCAGCTAACCAATCATAAGGGCCCTTTCCCTCTAGGAGCTTTTCCAATGCGGCCTCCCATTGCCCCTTGCTTACCTTGATGGGGGAGCGTAATCCTTGCTACAAAGGAGCTTTAAGATCTTCTTCTTCCAAAAATTTAGAAGAAAAAGATCTGATGAGTCAAGTTCCGGCTGGCCCGGCCGAAAACGCCTGCCCTTCGACGGCAGGTTGATAATCTTATTCAAGTCCGAAAGAAAGGGGCTTTGAAACTTTTTCTTCCCCTCTTTCTTCCCCTCTTCGGACTTGATCCTGTCGAGCCATGTCTCTATATCCTCATCCTCCTCGGATACTGCATCCGCTTCTGGGCCAGCAGGTGCTGCATCCGCTTCCCCAAGCAATTCTCCCTGAGAGATTTCGGGAGAAGGAATTACTAGCATTTCCCCCTCTTGGGGTTGGTTCCCCACGCCCGCAGCCACGAGCAGGTCTGAGGATCCCGCAGGATCGTGGCCCGGATTGGGGGGGTACTATTACTTCCCCCCGCATCCCCCAAAAACTGGCTAACTGCTTTCCACAGTTCACCCCCTCCTCCTGTCATAAAGACTAGGTACAACATGAAGTAGAAAAGAAAAGCAACAAAGAAGAGCAGTGCAGCTCTGATCAGAGCGCATCTATTAATATAGAGGCGCCCTGGTAATTTTATAATTGTTTTCCCATAGACACCTGCTACTGAAAAATGAATATTGATCAGACCCGGATTCCTAGAGAATACAAAAACAGAGATTTAAAATTAGTGGACAGATACTTGGACACAGGTACGATTTTCAATATTCTCATATTTTGTTTTCTAAATGTTTTGCTTCTTTAAAGCCCCCAAAATCAGGGCTGTATTTTAAGCCCACAAGGCTTGGCTTGGGACGGCATGTTGGTATTCCGGTTTTGTTAGAAAGAAGAGAAATAGGCAATACGTTTTGACCTAAAATGGGCGACCGACCAACAAAAAGATCATTATTTCGACATCGTTGGTAGTTCAATTTAGACCATAATACTGCCTTCAACAACCCAACGACTCCCTCGTTTGTAGGCCATCTTAAAATCATAGAACAGACACAAAACACCCATTTTCAGGTTGGGTTGGTCCAACCAAGAAAGACATGGGAGTTTTAGGGACACCTGAGATAAGTCACACTTGGACCGACTACTTTAGTCAAGATTGGCTATCTCTATATACGCAAAATAAAGGCGAAGACTTTGCTCGTAGTTCCTCTCTCCTTAGTGTACTCGTGGGACTCGGTAGTGCGCTCGTGAGACATCGCGTAAGAGTGCTTAGAGCAGCTCGTAGCTATTGTATGCATGGGAGTGATGATATATTGATTGCACGAGCTAGCCGATTCGGATTGAGAGGAAGGTAAGTTCTGATCTAATATATGAAGACCTGTGTCGCACATTCGCTGCTAGAAGGAGTGAACTCGGGGTGAGATTGCTGCTTACTTGCTTGTGTCGCAGATCAGCTGCAAGAATAGGGTGAAAGGAAAACTTTAAAGCAGAAAGGCAGACGAACCAGGCAAATCATCTAATCCAGCGATGTGTTAAGCAAATAAGCAATTTACTTTTTCTCCACTGAATTCTTCACCCAAGTTTTTGTTGCAGGAGAAGCGGTGACAGAGCTGATCTATGATAAAGAGACAGAGAGGTCAATGCTTTATGTTAATAAAATAGGTCTTTAAGATCTTCTCCTAATCTGGCTGCTGGTACAGGCTTCCACCTGGCTGGATGGGACTTTCTAAATGAATTGATTCCTGCAAATCTAGCCTTGTCGCTTGATTCTCCGCTTAGAAATCAGTCATAGGAAGTTCAATTCTACCTCTACGCCAACTGCCCTAGCCTTTGCTTCCTCGGACATCTATGTGCTTGTTGATGCCTATTCAGACTCGGTGCCTCACAGCCATTACAGATTGAACTTGTCTGGTACGACTTCTTCCTTTAAATTAAAAGAGTTGTTCCAAAGGATAAAGGATCGGCCAGTGATTAAACCTCTTGTCGTACGTTTGGCTTCCGGCTTCTGGCCCCACCACTCTTTAATCAAGGAGAGGCGAGACTTCGTAAACTGGGATGGGACTATCCATACATTTCACTACTCCTTTCAGGCTTAGTTCGTAGTTTAGTTTAAGGAAGGCGACCAGCTCTTCTCAGAACCCCCGGGGAAACTCAAAGTTGTCTCTTGACCAGCTCTTGGGAATTCTGTGATATTAGTAAGCTAGGCCTATAGAGTTGCTTTGGTAAACAAAACCCCTGGAATTGCTTGACTTCTGCCTCTCATTACTTCAATTGGCATTGTATCACGAGTGTAGGAGTTGTCAAAGAAAAAAGATAAGAGACTCACTCACGGAACACTTTCTATATCAACGAAGTTCTAACCTCTGAAACATAGAGATATCAGCTGCTCTTACCTATTACTCTATTACATCTTACTCATAGCTAAAAGCAATTTACTCATACCTCGCTCTTTTCTCAAAAAAAAAGCTAATCTACTTAGCTTGAATACGAACTCGAACAGGGATATTCCATTAAGTTCAGGGATTCACCCCGTCCTTCTTAAGCAACTCTCACTCTTTCTTTCCACCGGATACCCTTGGCTCAGACAACCACACGATGGAAAAAGTTTTATGATAGATTGATCAAGGAAAAGCAATATCTATGAGCTGATCTTCCCTTTAGGCTGAGGAACGTAACTAGTTTCATTCCTTGAAGTCAGTCTGCCCAGGCATTCACCCAAGCACCAAGCCGGAGCAGAAGGGCAAAGCCAAGCCAGCCAAAGAAAAGAGGGATAGGCATGATTATTCTATTCTAAAGGTCAAGATACCTCCTTGCAACCAGACTCTCACAAGTCAACTACCTCTCCATAGCCTATGCGACTAAGCAAGTCAACAGTTTGTTAACAAGAGTGGCATATCCGGCTACAATCTTTAAACATTTCATCTCCTGTTAGTCGAGCCTCCCTCCCAGGCTGTGCTTTTCTTCTAGAGCGTTCTTGCCAGCTGGAAAGCATTCTGAGAACTACTAGCGATAATATACGCCCAGTGTCGCCGGGGGATTCTGTCCTTCTCCGCTTACTAACTGAGTTTCTTCCAACAAAGTTAGAATCTCACTCCGCCTTCGCCGGGGCTAGCTGCGTGGCTTCAACCCGTTCGCTCTCAGAATCACATCCAGATGCAAGAAAGCTATAGAATCAAGCTAGGAAGCTGTAGAATCAAGCAAGATTGCTTTACTACGAGAACAGGAGCAGGGCTTGAACCTGCAGTTTCCCATTTCCTGTTTCAGAATTTCTAACAAACATTATTGCTTTCTTTTCTTATGATATTTCTAGTTAGAGAGAATCAATTCAATTCCTATGGTCGCCATGGATGAAACGATTCTCTCGGGAATGGATCTTAGCACCCTTGATTCTAAATTATAAGGAGCTCTCCCTTGCCTTTGTAGATAGATACAAGGATTCGATGATATCGGAGGACCAGTTTCACGAAAGAAAAGCGTTTTATAGTTCTGTGTGACAGTGTTCTTTATACTTTTTTAAAACAACGGTTCAACGCTCATTGACAGGGTTCAAAGAAAGGGTGGGAAAGTCAGGAAGAAACAGATGTAGAAATAGAAACATCTTCCGAAACGAAGGGGACTAAACAGGAACAAGAGGGATCCACCGAAGAAGTAAGGAAATGAGTGGCAACATCTCGATCCTAGAAAGCAAAACTTTCGCCCGCTCAGCACGTACTTCACCACACCTCTTGGCTTACGGGCAATCTACCTTTCAGTTACTTTGTACGAGACGGCAGCGGCTGGGCGAGCAAAAAGTAGGCTGAAGTCACACTTTTGGCTTGCTACAGGCTGGGCTCGGGGACTGCAGTCAGCCGCTTCCCCTGTAGTCGTCAGCTCGTTCTTGACAGATCCGATCGGGTGTTCATAATCTGGAGTAAAAGGATTCGAACCTTTGCATGCCGGTACCAAAAACCGATGCCTTACCACTTGGCTATACTCCATACGGCCTGTTTTGGACGGCAGAACGGGGAGAGGGGGAAGGGAGAAGCAGGGCTCGAAGAAGAAGCCGAGCCGCGCAAAAGGGCGCGAGGATATAGCAAGTAAGCAGCAAGGTTCTCCCTTTAGGACCGACTACAACAAGCTCGCGGCTCTAATAGAAACAAAGGGTAAGCTCTCTGCTCTATTTACTTGCAATGCTACGCGGCTCCGCGTCCACCGAAAGTAGGTAACCTTCGTCACCGTCAGCGTTTGGTACTCTCTCGATAGCTTCAATAGTTCACTGAAGCCTTTGGTGTAATGAACCGCAAGCCCTTCAGAAAGAAAGACATAATAAGAAAGGGTTGGTTAAGAACTATTGACTGTAAACCATAGCAGTTACAGTCACTCAATGGGGATGTTCGCCTTTGGAATGAAGATGGATGAACAGGCACTTGAGCCTGGAACTGATGAAATTCGGGAAAAAGATAGAACCGGTCACTATACTGGGGGGGCGAGACATGACCGCGACTTAAGATTCAAGTACCGTTGAAAAGACTAAAGGAACGGGGGAATGACTACCTGTAATAAAGCACAGGCTAATACGAGCCGACCAGAAGAAGCAAGGCTTAGATTACCAGATCCTGGACACAATCTTCCTAGAAATGGAGAGCCCAAGACTTATTTACAAGCCCCTTTTTTTTTTTACTTTTTTTTTCATCAATGCTGGCCCAGTCGAGGCTCGTCCATGCCCAATCCCAATGGAAACCCCTTCGATTTGCCCCTCCCTAGCTCTAGAATCCACCCTCCCCAGTCCCTGAAAGCCCTCCCGGTGGCCTAGCCCTCTTTCTCAACTCGAGTCTTAAGTTCAGCGGCTTTCATCGTTGACGAACACCTGCGCTAATAAGACAAAGAAATGGGGAGTCTATGCCTTGAATGAATCAGTAACAACGGATTAGTGGAATGACAAGAGACGGATAGGGGGGCCTATCAATCATTGGTGGACCTTCCCTTGAACCAGTCGCGGAGCTCTCAACTGAGTTGTTTAGGTTCTTGAATTCCATCTCTAGTTGGGGGTTTCGGTTCGAAGGTTCTAAAATGTGGTGCGGGTTCATCTCTCTCGACCTGTTCAGGTTCAAGGGGGGGGTGATCGAGGGGACCCAGGCTTTAGATCTCTTCTCTATGGCGGGAGATTTCTTTCGTATCCAGAGTGTGTTGGGGAGGCAGGGAAGACGGATTGGGTCGAGAGGCGATGCTTATGCCTCTTCTTTATCGATAGGATTCCCATCATTTGCAGTCTCCGGCGAAGGAGACAAGGGCGAGGCACCGAACATGTTCTATCCTCAACCTCCATCCGTCATTAGTCATCTAAATTCGCCTTTCCTATTCACCAGTACACTGCGCGCTACAACTAGCAGCCCCTTTACTAGTAAGGGAAAACGCTAGCGCGCTAGCTAGCTACTTACACTTAGAAGTTATAGCCCCTACTTCTTCATTTATGGGGTATTTGAAGAAGCCTGCTGAAAAACAGAAGCGCGCAACGGCTGATGAAAAGCCGGCAGCTTGTTAGGAGTAGGTTTTGGCTTGCCCCCCTTTCTATGTTATTAGTAAGATAGGTTTGGAACCCTATACAATACAAGGGGCTTATGCACTCCACTCGTTACCACTAAACGACGAAGCCGGGAGCGGAAGAAGGGACTTGAACCCTCAACCTCAGCCTTGGCAAGGCTATGCTCTACCATTAAGCTATTTCCGCCAGCTACGGTAGTGGCGAAGCACTACTGAGCAATTCACGTATCACTTGATACGGACGACGCCTGTTTTTCCGCCGGACCAAAGTCTTGACCTCCGATCGAGCTACGAACACGAGCGAGTAGGTAGGCGGCTAGGGGGGGGGCTGCCTTTTCAATAAATCTCCGACCGCTCAGTGCCGCTATTGGTGCGAGTTGTAAGGAGTCTTGGTCTCGGGGGCGCCATTTCATTCTCGTAACGGGAATGAGTGCACCGCAAGACCGGACAAGTTGCTCCCTCGCCTCGCAGCGGCGGCATTTGTCTTTTAAGTGAAGTCATTTCCTCATACAGCTCCTCTTATTCTACGAGAATCCAAACCGCAGCTCCACGAGTCTACTCGGAACCGGCCGATTCCTGAGCCATTCGTTCTCCCCTCCATGCGGCGCCTGTGGAACGAGGGACCATCCCCCGAACAACAAAAGACTTTTTCGCTTATTTCGGCAATATGATGATGTATTCCCCCCAGAAAGCATACAGCAATTCTTTGCTGTTGCTGTGAAAACAGGAAGAATTCAAAACGTATGTCGGAATTGGATCCGGATCCTTTTTGGACCGAGCAAAGGGAGCGACTCATTGGCGAATCTATAATACAACCAAAAAACGGTTGGGAATAAAAAATGGAAACGCTGGAAAGTCAATTCAATGAATTGATAGCATCCTTAGCAATTCATGCGAAGATTGGTCGTTGGGGATCTCTAGAAAGCCCGTTTTATGAGATTTCTGAGGATCAGCACGGATGCTTTATTTATCACCAGGTAAAGATGAATACTATATGGTAGCGGCGGGAAATCCTTTGGCCTTGAATCAGGGTCTTCAGGAAGAACAGGTTGTTCCAGTTCGATATCGTCAAGAATTAAAAGTGGAGTCAGATAGAATCTTAGGCATACGGTTACCGACCCGAGCTGAACCATTTAGGTTCATTACAGCTGGGCACTACTGGGCGCTGCTTCCTCAATTCACAATCCGACTTCACTATGAAAGACGAATAATTTCTTATAGAACATCCTGTATACGATATTTGAAGTAAATTCGTTTTCATTGCTTTCATTGCAACTGAAATTATGATCACCTCAACTCCTCGACGCTTTCTTTCTTCGACGTGAGGCGCTCTCCCTTTACTGAAAGCAAGTAATGAATAAAAACAGGAGTAGGTTGTAATAAGAACGGGATTGATTGCACGCACCGGATCACCTCTACTTTCAAGTTCTGCTTCGGGGAGACTTTTGTTCAAATGCCATAATAAATCGAACAAAGCCATAGCTATAATCAGGGATCGGAATGTAAGTACTTGTAACAATAGTCACCTCCTTCCACAGGTCGAGATAGGGCTCTCTGAGATAGGCTACCATCAAAAGAGCGCAGAACTCAGCTAAAACATTAACGAGAACATAGACTATAACACAAAACTCACTTAGCGAGAGAACATCTGCTTTCTTTCTTGGAATCATGAGTTTGCAATCGAGAGGGAGCTTGCAAAGCTGCTCAATCATAGAGAGGCAAGAAGGGGGAATGGAATAAAGTAGGCTATAGTGACGCTAGGGCCTAGTCGGCTTCAACCATCAAAGCAATTTCGACTCTATTCTATTAGCCATAGGCGTAGGAATGGCGTGCTGAGAGAAGACCCTACTTACTAATTCTTTATGCATGGATGCAGGAAGAGCTAACTGCTTTCTTTGGGATCAGCGCTTAGGGTACAATCTATTTCTTAGAATTCGAACAACCGAGTTTCTTAATAAAGAGAAATTGGGGACATAGTCAACCTCCTACTATAAGAGCGATTCCCTGGGACCGGAAAGGGAAAGATTCAATCTTGAAAGACTGAGCCCCCGGCTAGCAAGATCGGGAGGTTTAGTGTCCTCTTAAGAAGGAATACCCCACTTCTGGGGTCAGCTTCGATCACGAGGAGAGAAGAGCGGACCATTGAAAGTCTCAATTCCTATCCGCCTAAGGCAATTTCAAATCCAACGATTTATTTACCTACGAATCTGCTATTACGCAACTCAACCCTTCTCTGCTGTTGGATGCGCAAAACAACCTATTCCCCTTTCCGACGACTCGGTGGCCTTTGACACGTTACACCTGGTTGCACGTAATCTTGACTTTCGCCTTTCACTCGTGCAGTTGGACTGACTAGTGACTTTGAACCTTGAGACCGAGCCCTTACTCTCACCTTTCGGTTCATTGCAAGGAAAGGCTAAAAAAAAAAGGCAGCTTGAAATGCCAGCCAGCCTCCACTCTTTGCCGATGCTCATTTTATAGAGTGACGCCGGACAATTAGATCTTGCCTCATCGCCTGAAGAAGCCTGCGGTACGGGATCAAGAAACTAACCCGACGGATTCATACTCTTTTTATCTTTTCCGATCCTTGGTGGTGAACCCTCCTCTGGGTCCGCCCGTACCAGCTAACTCGCTTTCCTCCTAAAGAATTGAAGGGTCAAAAGAAAAGGGCCTACCTGTGCATTTTGCTGACTCTCTATTGACTGCCCCCTAACCCCTAAAAAGAAGAAAATTGTCCAGTCCTGGCGAGGAATAGGCCTCTATCCAGATGAGAGATTGAAGAAGAAAGCGATGTGTGCCCCGCCTTTCCTCGAAAGGTGGTCGCAACGGGCTTTCATGAATCTCATTTGCAAAGTAGAGCCCATTAAAGTGAATAAAGTGAAAGTAAAGGTGCGGAGCCTAAAGAAGTGGGTAGGGGTCAAATTTCCTCTAAACGAGAGTCAGCCGAAGATGAGAGCATTCGTTCATCCTTCAGTTCAAAGCGCCAACAGGATTGGCTACGACAAACGTAAACCATTTCTGACTTCCAAACAAAGTTTGAACGTTCTCTAATAAAATCCCAAGTCTACCCGAAGACTTTTTGGTGGAGTTTTAAATTGTCGGCCTGAAGGACGAGAGTTGGGGAGGAGTACTGCTGCTTAGGCCTACCACCTTCATGCAAGCATTTGAGCTTGCGCAATTAAAGGAGGAGAATAGCCAATGACCGAGCTTGAGATGGAAATAAAGAGAATATTTGAAAGAAATAGATTCTTCCTTTTATCTCCGCAGAAGGCCGGATTGATGCAACTTATCAATCCTTGTGGGAGCAACTACGGTAGCCCCTATGCGATGGCTTTAATACGCCCTCCCTCTTATAAGTTATAAGGATAAATGCCCATACTATTGAACTGTAGCCCCCTTTACGAGATGAACTCAACAGAGAAGAGGGGAGGAAACTAAATAAATAGCGTAGATAAGGAAGTGGCTATTCTTTTTCATTACTCCGCTGCGCTCGAATAAGCTCTTTGCGCAAGAAAGGGATATGAGATAGATACCATCAATCGGTAAAAAAAAATAGAGTCACTTACTGGTACCCCTGTCACTCTTGTGAAGATGCTTAAATCAAGGCCTTTCTAAAAAAGAAAGAGGTCTGATGTGTCACTAGCCGAGTTAGAGGGCTAACCTTCAATAGACTCTTTCTGCAAGGAAATTACAGAATTTCTTTCTAATTCTAATAAGGAAAATGCATCGAATGCTCTTGTTACAGAATAGGCAGCTGTGAGGGGGGTTAGGATTGGACAAGAAGGGCTTTGCGCCTTAGACGGTCTTGTCTTTATCTTTGTGCGAATCCAGTGCCGGTGTCGAAGGTTTAGCCCAGCCCGGTGAATCAAGCAATTGAATCAGGAAGCGCTGCTAGAAGAGAATACTACATTGCCGCTGCAAGTGCTTGAGAATGAGTTCACGCTCTTCTTGTTACAGTAAGTGCTGCAATTGAATCAGCTCTTGATGCAATAAGAGTTCTTGGTGTAACCGCAGCTGAGTAAATATCAGCCGTGGTTGAATCACTAAGCTGTGGTAGTGCTGGAGTACTCCTATCCGCTGCTGGTGGTAAAAGAAAGAAGACAGAACAGCTATTTCATCAGCTCTGGGACTTGAAGGCAGAGAAGAAGACGGAAAAACAGAAGGGGATATTGGTTTTATAAACTCAAAGGAGGACGGGCATGACAGAGTTTGGCAAGATCCGTCGTTCTAGTAAAACAAATGTAATCATGAAAAAGTGTGTAGTTCAACATGCCTTATAAAACATTAAAGTGTTTTAAGTGTGCAAAAATGTGTCTTTACCAGGTAGTGAAAGTGATGGAAAAACGAATAAGGTCTCGTATGTTGATAGAACCAATATGATGAAATCACCATTGTTATATGTGGAACACTTGTAGAACCCAGATCAACATTCAAAATTATTCAGAGAAACGATTTCTCATCAGACAAAATTAATCCATGATATAAATTATAAAAATCATAATTAATTCATACAAGCACATAAAATTCTGAAATTTTTACCACAGATCTATATGCATACAACCTATGTTCTGATACCATTGATGGATTTTAATCGCAGCGGGGGCATGGTAAAATACTTTTATACACATAAAATCCAAATAAAAGCATATAAATCGTGGTAAACACATAGGGATCGATTACTAACCTTTAATATGCGATCCAAAAGCAACGTTCGGAGATCCTTAGCAGCTGCTCCTCAAACGTGAAGCACTCCACCGGTATCCACCAAGAAAATGACGTTAAGGAGGAGGAGGAGGTGGAGAGAATTTGGTTTTCTAAAACTTTTGGGTTTTTGGGGTTCTCATAAAAATAGGGTCTATAATAGTATATTTATAGGCAAAATTTTCAGCTGAAATTTTTCCATAAATATTATTATTATTATCCCATTTATTATTCTCATTAATAATTAAAACACCTTTTAATTATTAATCCTTTTTCTAAACACTTTAGAAATAATTCTCTCTCTTGATTTAATTTCCAAAAATTAAATCCTTAATTAATAATATTAAGAACTTTTCTTAATTAATTTATAATCAATTAAATCTCATTTAATCAATTATTAAATTTGCCAATTAATTATTTATTTCACAAATAAATAATTATTAGCCATTATTAATTAATTCCTCCACCATAAAATCATTCTCTTTTTATGGTGTGACCCTGTAGGTTCAATATTAAGCCAGTAGTAGAAATAAATAATAATAATACTATTTTATCATTATTTATATAAATTCTCTAATTTATTAAATATGATTAATTAATTAATCACATTTATTCTACATCGTGAGGGATACTTCTCAGCATATCGCGACTATCCGGATAATATGAATTCACTACTTAGAATACCAAGAACCTATTCAGTGAATAGTTACCGTACAATAAACTCCTTCTACCCTACAATGTCCTGATTAAATATAAGGCATGGATCTCGTGTCAAGCCTATCTAATTCAATCACTTGCTTACCATTTACTATGCGTAGTTCTATGCAAATTAGAAACTCCTTTCTAATTTCATTCACTCTGGCCAGAGATTCCTGAACTAGCATAAGTGGATCAGCCTTGAACATTCGCTTCCTTCACTGGAAGGGGTAGATCCTATATTGATCATACACTATCTTCGTGTACAAATTCCTATACCCAGTAGAGCCCTAATAATTGTCCCTGGAGACTAAAAACTAAACCAAAGCATAGTTCAGTGTACACAAGATGACTATGATGACCTCATGTCTAAGGATACTTGTACAACTATCACTATGTGAACAACTGCTGACACGTGAGTGAACTCCATCAGTTGTTCAGCTGGGCGAGTCATGTTCAATGAACTTATTCTATAATAAGCACCTACATACTAGCTATAGTGTCACCACACAAATGTCTATGAGAACAGACATCCTTCATAATGAAGCAAGCATAGTATGTACCGATCTTTGCGGATTATTAATTACCAGTTAGTAATCCTACGACCAGGAACTATTTAAGTTTAGAGTTATCATCTTTTAGGTCTCACTATTATGATCTCATCATAATCCATAAAAAGCTTTACTCTAAACTATGGTATATCTTATTTAAACACTTAAATAGACAAAGCCCGTAATAAAACAAAACAAATCTTTTATTAATATCAATGAAATCAAAACAGATTACATAAAAGTTATTCCTAAATCCTCATACATGATTGGACTTAGGACATATTCCTTTCATGTCATACCAGGCTCTAGGTTTTTGCTTCAGTCCATAAAGTGCTTCCAAAAGATAATAGACATGTTCTGGAAAATTTGGATCTTCAAAACCAGGAGGTTGACTGACATATACTTCTTCCTCCAAATCTCCATTAAGACATGCACTTTTGACATCCATTTGATAGACCTTGAAATTGGCATGGGCTGCATAGGCTAAGAAGGTTCTGATGGCTTCAAGTCATGCAACAGGAGCAAATGTTTCATCAAAATATATTCCTTCTTGTTGACAAAAGCCTTTAGCAACCAATCTAGCTTTGTTCCTGACAACTATGCCATTTTCATCCATCTTATTTTTGAATACCCACTTGGTGTCTATTGGATTCTTTCCTTTAGGCTTGGGTACCAGCTTCCACACATTATTCCTTTCAAATTGGTTTAGCTCCTCCTGCTTAGCTAATATCCAATCAGGATTCAACAAAGCTTCTTCTACCTTCTTTGGTTCTTCCTTGGAAAGAAAGCTGCTGTATAGACATTCTTCCTGAGTTGCTCTTCTTGTTTGAACTCTAGAAGAAACATCACCAATGATGAGCTCAAAGGGATGATCTTTTGTCCATTTCCTTTGTTGAGGTAGATTAGCTCTAGATGAAGAGACCTCATTGTTGTCTTGATGTGTGATTGAGTTTTAACTATTAGAAACTCCCCCTGAGTTTGTGGATCTTTGATTTGAGAAAGGAGAACTTTCTATAGGTGATCTGTCTTGACTTCCTGCTCCTTTTGATAACCCAACGGATGGTGAATTTTGAGTACCGATGGATGAAGTAGGTTGTCTCCCGACGGATAACGTAGATTGCCTTCCGACGGATGAAGCATTGTGCAACGCGACAGATGTTGAGTTTTGTGCTTCATTGGTGGTAGATTTATCTGCATTATCCTTAGATACATTCTCTTGATCACTTTCATCATCACTGTCATCACTAACCATCTCCACATTGTCAAATTTGAGGCTCTCATGGTAATCTCCATCTTTCAGTCCTTCAATCTTTTTATCATCAAACACAACATGTATTGATTCCATAACAATATTGGTTCTTAGATTGTAGACTCTATATGCTTTACCAACAGCATATCCAACAAAAATTCCTTCATCTGCTTTAGCATCAAACTTCCCATTTTGATCAGTTTGATTTCTCAGAATATAGCATTTGCAGCCAAAGACATGAAGAAAGTTTAGAGTTGGCTTCTTGTTCTTGAACAATTGATAGGGAGTCATGCATCTTGCTTGATTAACCAGAGAAATATTCTGAGTGTAGCATGCAGTATTTACAGCTTCAGCCCAGAAATATGTAGGCAGTATAGATTCTTCAAGCATTGTCCTTGCGGCTTCAATAAGTGATCTGTTCTTCCTTTCCACTACTCCATTCTGTTGTGGAGTCCTTGCTGCTGAAAACTCATACAGAATCCCATTTTCCTCACAAAATGCTCTCATGACTGAATTCTTGAACTTAGTTCCATTGTCACTCCTGATTCTTCTAACCTTGAAATCAGGATGATTATTGACTTGCCTTATGTGATTGATGATGATTTCACTAGCCTCATCTTTAGACTTTAGGAAATATGTCCAAGAGAACTTTAAGAAATCATCTACAATTACTAGGCAAAATCTTTTCCTTGAGATGGACAATACATTGACTGGTCCAAACAAATCCATGTGAAGCAGTTGCAAAGGCTCTTCAATTATTGAATCAAGTTTCTTCCTGAATGATGCTTTAATCTGCTTCCCTTTTTGGCAGGCATCACACACTCCATCCTTTGAAAACTCCACTAGAGGAATGCCTCTTACTAGTTCTTTCTTTACCAGCTCATTCATGGTCTTGAAGTTTAAATGGGATAGCTTCTTGTGCCATAACCAACTTTCATCTTGACTTGCTTTACTGAGAAGACAAGTTATAGATTCTGCATTAAATGAGTTGAAATCAGCTAGGTATACATTTCCTTTTCTCACATTAGTGAGAACCACTTTGTTGCTTCTTTTATTAGTCACAACACAGGCTTCTGAGTTAAAGGTTACTGAATTGCCTTTGTCACAAAGCTGGCCGATACTCAACAGATTGTGTTTGAGACCATCCACTAAGGAAACCTCCTCAATGATGACATTGTCCTTTGGAATCAAGCCATATCCCACAGTATAACCCTTGCTGTCATCTCCAAAAGTAAAACTTGGGCCAGCTCTCTCCTTGAACTCTGTGAGCAGGGTAGAATCACCAGTCATATGTCTTGAACAACCACTATCCAAGTACCAAAGATTCTTTCTGTTTCCCTGCACACATCAAAATCAAATCAAGTTGATTTTGGTACCCATGTTTCCTTGGGTCCTGCCTTGTTAGCTTTCTTTTTTCTGTTTCTTAGGCCTTATTTCATTTGACTTAGGATTTTCAGATTCATTCTTAGTCATTTGAGTTGGGCCTTTGAAACCATTCATTGCAACAAAATTATCATGCATACTATGACTAACAGGAAATGGCATGTTGTAGGTAAACATGTTATTCCAGTAAGGCATGCTAAATGGCATTTGTGGCATACTGTATGCAACATAATAAGGATTAGGTGCAAATGGCATATTAGCAAACTGTGCATTCATGTTCTGTGTAGACATAGCATTAACAGGCATGGGAGGCATGGCATTTATGTTAGGAAATTGAGACTGCACAAACATGGAAGTAGGTATGGCAGATTTGCAATTAACAGACAGATGATTTACACTACCACACTTGACACAGATTTTTCTGGGAGCATATTTATCAGGTGTGTAGTTATTGTGTTTGTTAATCCCTACTTTACCATTCCTATTGTTTTTCCTTTTAGTCTCTGTTTTTACCTCAATCTTTTCAAGTCTGTCACTTAACTGTTTGACAGTCATGTGACCAACATTAGCCTTTTTCCCTTTCTTAACTTGACTTGACTCTCCTGAAACAAAATTCTTGGAAACAGACCCATACTTCTCATTCAGCTTAACTAGTTTGGCTTTGCTAATGGGCTTGCTCACAGCTGACAGATGAGGATTTTCATCATTCGACGGATAACACTTTTTGTTATCCGACGGATAGTCCTCATCATCCGTCGAGTCTACATCTGTTAGCAGACCATCTACCAAATTAGGTTCTAGTTTCTCTTTGTTCTTTTTCCAGGCTTCATCACAGAAAGACTCGATTCCTTGAACTTTGGTGATTTGAGCATGGACATCCCTGGATGTTTTCCATGCTTTAATCACTTCTTGTTCACGCTCGAGCTGCTTCTTTAAAATTTCTTCCTTTTTCAAGGACTCAGTTAATTCCTCCTTAGCAATCTTACACTCAATTCTTAATTTCTCAAAATCAATAAACTGAGACTCAAGCACATTATTCCTCTCACTTAAAAATAAATTGTTTTCTTTGATTTTAGCATTTTCTTTAGTAAGAGACTTAAGTGTAACACGCAAATGATATAACTCTGTAGACATGTCATTGATGGCATCATTGCACTCAGCTTTAGATAAATGTGCAAGGTTTGTAGTAATTACTTGATTGTTTGAGGAACTTGTCTCTGTTTCATCAGACTTGGCCATTAGGGCTAGATTGACATAGCTGACATCTTCATCTTCATCCAGACCATCTGCTGCCCAGTCATTTTCTTGTGTAATAAAAGCCCTTTCCTTTTGCTTGAGTAGATCAAAATATTTTTGCTTATAATCCACAGACTCTAACCTTTTCTTACTGGAATCTGACTTCCTACACTCACTGGCAAAATGCCCTGCCAAACCACATTTGAAACATTTGAATTTTGATTTATCCACCATGTTTTTATTTGGCTTGGCTGCTCCAAAGTTCTTCTTGAACTTGAGTTTGGCGAATCTCCTGGAAAGAAATGCTAGGTGCTCATCAATGTCCTCCATGTCATCTTGGCTCAATGAATCTTCGCTTTCTACTGCAAGCCCCTTGCCCTTGTTCTCACAGACCTTTGAAGTTGATTCAACAGCTTCCATCTTCACTTCCTTCTCCTTTTCCAACTCAGCAACTAGTGCAATGGATCCTCCTTTCTTCTTTCCTCTCTTTATCCTTTCATCCTGCTATATTTCAAGCTCATAGGTTTTTAGGATGCCATACAGTCTCTCCAAAGTAAACTCCTTATAATCTTGTGAGTTTCTTAATGAGACTGTTATTGGTTTCCATTCCTTTGGAAGAGATATAAGGAATTTCAGATTAGACTCTTTAGTCCGATAGACCCTTCCATGCAATTTGAGAGCATTTAATAGTTTTTGAAACCTACTAAAAATGTCAGTGAGTGACTCACTTTCCTCATTGTAAAAATGCTCATATTGCTAAATCAAGAGCTGCATCTTATTTTCTCTAACTTGCTCAGTGCCATCACAGATTATCTGTATAGTATCCCAAACTTCCTTGGTAGTTTTGCAGTTGATAATATTGTCAAACATGTCTGCATCAACTCCATTAAACAGAATATTCATGGCCTTTTTATCCTTCCTGACTTGTTCAATGTCAGGGTTAGACCATTCATGCCTTGGCTTGGGGACTGATGGCTCGTTTCCTGTTGCAGCTCTCATTGGAACATGAGGGCCTCTTTCTATGCAGTCCACATAGGCCTCATCTTGAGAAAGCATATGAAGATACATCTTTACCTTCCAATGATGGTAATTATCTTTATCTAGAAAAGGAATCTTGACTCCAACATCCTTCTTGTTCATCTTGCTGAATTGTTTTGATCTTTAAACTCCTTATAAGTTAAGAGCTTGCTCTGATACCAATTGTTAATCCCTTAACAATATAGCAAGAATTACAGAAGGGGGGGTTGAATGGAATTCTTGAACCTTTTTCTTAAAATAAAAATGTTGAAACTCGAATATAAATATAAGTGTATTGATTAGCACAATGCAGAATAAAACTTAAGTGAATCAAAACGCAAGTAATTAAAAACAAGAGTCTTTAAAAACTTTCTGGTGGATTTAAACAATTCCACCAGAGATATATATTATATCGAGAGAACTCTGTGTGCAAGAATGCTCACAGCTGCTTACAAATGTGAACTACTGAGAATACAAAGAAATGCTAATAATTCTGCTTACAAATGTTTCTCACTTTTTATATCTCAGATCTTAGTTTCTATTTGCTACTTCTTGGTTTATATATTACCAAGATTACAAAGTCAAAAGACAGGATCATTGTAAAAACTATCGGGTCTAATGCTTTGTTACTTTGTTCTCTATTACCCAGTTAATAGGCTTCCTCATTCCATTTGCATACACTTCGATGCATGTGACCAGTTGTCACTGTCAACTGATATTTGAATTCTTTATCCGTTGAGTACATGATCATCCGTCGACTTTATGATCATCTGTTGATGGCTTCATTGATCATCCGTTGACTACTATATTAAACATCCGTTGATAGCTATTTGATCATCCGTCGATGGCTTTGTTAATCATCCGCCGGTAGCTATTTTGGCACATGACTTCAATTCATTTATGCAGAATTACAAGACATCATCTATGTACAATTAATCAACCTATTCTGCATCTCTAGTTAAAGTCAACATGACTTATATGCTACTACAGAATTTATACAAAGGTGTATGCAGAAATGTGCTACAGACTCATTATACATAAGCTACTCACTCGATGGATAATAAGTTATCATCCGTCGGGACTATAATGATTTATCCGTCGGGATTATAATCCTTATCCGTCGAGTGCTACATTATTTTACTAAGTAAAATTTACTTAGGTGTTTTGTTTGTGTAATCATCAAGTACACAACATATGCACAACAGATGTTATCATGCTTGTGCGAGTGTTAAATATTTAAACACTAAGATCTTATCATGTATTGAATATTGAGAATAAAATATTGCAGTGGTTCAAGAAATTGAAAACTGAGATATGTGAGTTGGACCATCTTCAGAGATTGCTATGAAAGCAAGATATTCATGATTCTCGTCATCTGATCAATCCCAAATCTTTCCCGTGCACTATAAGTTTAGACTGGTTGCTTCCCTAAGAAAACATTCCAATTTTGTCTCAACCCTTCAACTAAATCCCTACTCATCCTTGTTTGTCAAGCTTCTGGTTCTGTTGTAGTAAAACCCCTGATAGTTACTTTCACATATTGCTTGTCAAACCTGTAGCTATCAAATCTTGTATCTGTCCCATTCTCAGTCTTGTAATTACTCCTTGAACTGAATCTGTAAGAATCTCTGCTTCCGAATAGATAGGCTTGATCCTTGGATATAGCTTATGTACTCCTTGTGAATCTGATGCGACTAAACTTCCCTGACAAGTGAAACACTGCCCTGACATCCAGTCCCTCAAGTACTTCTACCTGAGCTTCCTCTGATTCAGCTATCAGTAACTCTTATATTCTGTCCCGAGGTTCCAGCTTTACTACCTGTGACTGAGATGTTTGGTTGTCCCCGTTATTCTCTCTGACCTCCACAATTCAAGTTCTCTCTGGCCTCCACAACTCCTGCCTGTATGATCTCATTGATTCCCGGATAAATATAGCATTGGTACAAACCACTGTGTGACTGTATAATCTGGAATCATAGAGTTGTCTTAAAATCTCCGAGAAAAATTGTACCCGTAGAAATTTCATTCAGTCCCTGCGTCTGAAAACTCAGTGGTATCCTATGGAGTAAGCCTTTGAGGAAGTTCCATAAATTTTCGTCTGTAGGTCTTGAAATCAATTTCGTCGGAGTAAGAAAACCATTATCTACAATTTCCGTCTGAATAGCACATGGTCTTCGTTTTCTTCAAAAGATTAAAATCCACTTTAAAAGCACGGAGGAATCCTGAATCTACCAATTCTTGAGTAGCCTTAATTTAATATTTAAGAGAAATTTAAATTTTCAATATTTTTAATTTTCTTAGAAAATAAATTAATCAAAAATAAATATTTACGTAAAATCTAATTTTCAAGAATTTCGAATTTTCTTAAAAATTAAATAAAATATAAATTATTATTTAAGAAAAATTTAAATTTAAGAATTTAAAATTTTATGGAAAATTAAATAAATCAGAAATAATTAATAAGGGGTAATAGAATAAAAGGCAAACTCGTTTGTGGCGACAATAATGCCTATGGCGACTCTGTATTAACCTGTTTTGCGCGTGGATCTCACGAGCTTTTTGAAATAGAAGATGTTTTGTGCGCGTGAATTTGCTCTGTGGCGACTCCTTGTATGGCGACGTTTTCTCCAGGAGGCTATCAAACATGCAACTCCAGGGCGTCTATTTGCGCGTGTGGTTCTGCCGATTAAAACAATTGCTGCCAACTTACTTTAGTTCTTTTCCGCGTAGTAGTCCCTCTTCTGTTTGCACAACTATGTACAGGTATTTCAGGGCTGCCAAATTCAATTAAACCAAACAATCCTTTTGGCTGGTAAAAAGAAATTGTGCCAATTGTACGCCTTTTCTTTCTTATAAATGGCAGCTCCAATATACATTGAATTGGCAGGTTCAATATTCAATATTCCGGGGAAAAAAATGGCACCTAAAAGTCCCGAAAATTTGATTTAAATTAATAAATTTTATTTACTAAAATTTAAATAATAAATTAATTTAATCAAATTTATAAAATAAATTCATTTAAATTAAGTTCATATAAACTTATTTAAATTAAATTTATAAAAAAAAATTGTTAAATCAAATTTACAAAATAAATTTATGTAAATGCAAATTAATAAAATAAATTAATTTAAGGATCCTGATTTGTGTATCAATCAGTCGGCTCTGATATCAATTGTTAGGTCCCGAATTATCTTGGGGGGGTTGAATACGATAATCACTAAATTAAAAATTCTTTCGAATCTTTAGCGGATAAAATATTTAGTGCTCGGTTAGTGGTTTCGTGTTCTTGAGAGGAATAGTGTTTGGAACGATAAAAACGAGGAACACAAGATATTCGGGGAAATATATATTCGTATATAAATCCTCGAGGGTGTTGCTACACTCCGGTAAATAAATTAACCGGTTACAATCTAATAATAATAAAGTTCCTAGCTACTACAAAGATTTACAAATCAAATTCTATACAATAATCTAGCTTTTGTTTGTATTAGGATTTAATTACCGGGTAACGATTATAATGCCCCTAAGAATATACAAGAATTAAATCGGACATTATAACGTTACTCCGATGAGAAGTTAAACGGATATTCAAGTAACTTGAACTCCTCTGTAAATCTCCGCTTCTTGTTTTATCAGCCCTCTTTTTGTTGGAGAAGAAGATAAACGGTTCTTTTTAGATCTGCTGCAAGTGTAGACTTTATACACAATAAAATTGTGTGGCTTAGGATGAGAGCTTCTGTGGCGACAGGAATATTCTTTTCTGTGGCGACAAGCTGTGTGGTGACAAGGAGTGCAGGAGGATCTTGCCTTAGTACATTTTACTGCATTCCTCTGTGGCGACAAGCTGATCCAGGAGAGAGAGGAGTAATCTTTTTATTTATTATTCTAACTCCCCTGTGGCGACCACAGGGGGTACTAGTATACTTTTGTAAACCAAAAGATAACTCCACCATCCTGTGGCGACATGGTTATCAACATGTAACAAATACATGTTCATGTACTTAATCAACAAAAATGCACATATTCTTTTTGCTTATTCTTTACTCTTTTTTTTCTTTTATTTGTTTTCTTTTCTTTTCTTTTGTTTTTCTCTTTTTCTTTTTGTTTTCTTTTTGCTTTTTGTTTTGTTTTCTTTTTCTCTTTTTCTCTTTTCCCTTTTTTTTCTATTTTCTTTTTCTTTTTAAGTTTAAATTGTAATTAAATTAATTTATAAAATAAACTTAAATATAACTTATATAAATAAACTAATTTAGATTTATAAAATAAACTTATTTGAAGTTTATAAGATAAATCATTTTAAGTTTATTAAATAAATTATATTAAAGTCCATTAAATAATTTATTTAATTTAACAATTAAACTTTGAGCTTCGCCAGTCCCCTGAGTTGTTGAGCCGTATACCCCGCGCACCTCTTCTCGTACTTTACATATAAACGTTCAATCCAAGTACGTTCCTCAACTTAACAATCCTTCTATAAATAATACCCAAATTCCTTTCACGAGCTGTTGACGCCTAGTGCAACTGGTCTGGTTCACAGACGATTAACCCCGATTCAGGTCTTCGTATTATAACCTTGATTATATTGTTAAGCTTGCCTCAACTTTATTGCTTCGAACACTGACTATCAATAAATAATTGTACTTTCACTGGAATCCTTTCTGGTACTCTGGACAATGTCTTCATAAACCTCTGTCTATACCTTGTCTTCAATTCTTCAGATTCCTATGCTTCAAACACTGTCTATCTTCAATCAATGTCAATACACTGAAATCTTCCGGTAGCACTTGTATACTGAATCTTCAACATTTCTGAAACCCTGAAAGTCTTTAACCTTTGTTCTTCACTGAGGCATGATCATATTAATGAACTTCTTTCAGTGACCTGTATACAGACTTTCAGCCTTTCTTCTAATCTTCTGATTCTTTGTATTTTCCTTGTCTTCATTCTTCTTGATTTCTTGTATAGACGTAGTATTATTAACCTGTCCTGTTGTAGTGTTGTTATTGTGTTGAGTTATCACGTAACTGTTCATACAGCTACACAGTCTCACCAACAATAGCCCATAAAATTTAGCATGGTAACTAAATTAGCGTTAGTGTGTGGAACAGTAGTAGTGTTATCTGGAATTTTAAAGCATGCTTTGATAATGTCACAATTGATGCAGAAATACTTACCTTTGAGAGTGAAAGTTATGGTCTTCTCAGTAGAATGATACACAGTCGTTGTCCATATCTCCTACACAACCTCACAGTAGATTGTGGGTGATTCCAGTATTGCATAACTGAGTTTACAGTTCTTCACAAAGTCCATCATTTTGTGAAAGTCTCCAGATTATGGAATCTCCTTGTTCACAAGAGCTACGGAGTTGTTCTTTTCATAGATAAACCCAGACCGAGATATAATTTTGACTACTGGTGCCATTGTTGAATTTTGAAATTTTGCAAAGAGAGAATTTGCTTTGGAGAAGAAAGGAGTTAGAACAATTGATTTGAGAATGATAAAAGAATAGAATAAAAATAAATTCTGCTTTTATACTATCTCAGAAATAAACTGTCAAAAATAATAAAGTGAAATAAAGTAACCAATCAAAATAGCCGAAAATAGCCGTTTAAAAAATAAATAAACTGTCAAAATTCTGTCAATTATCCGTCGTGTTATACTTACAAACTGTAAGTATACCCAATGGATAATGTTCAGACTTTTAACGGCTAAGATTGAGACAATTCGACGGATGAGAATAGAACAATTATCTGTCGGGTTGTAAAATAATCCAGAAAAGTAATTGATTTTTATTAGTAAATAATATTCTGACGGATGATCAAACTTGATGGATAATGAGCATCCTTCGGGATGTAAATTTTGACTTAGCCAAAATTCCATCCAAAACAGAAAACTCAATTAAGTTTCTGGCTGCATTATAACTTGCAAAAATATTTGAAGTAATTCAAGAATAATTAAGCATACCTAACTCACTTACCAACCTTAAAAAGGTAGATTTATCAACTGGCTTAGTAAAGATATTTGCAAGCTGCTTTTCACTTGGAACAAAATAAAGTTCCACAATACCATTCATCATGTGTTCCCTAATGAAGTGGTACTTGATGTCTATGTGCTTTGTTCTTGAATGCTGTACTGGATTTTTAGTAATGGCAATTGCACTTGTGTTATCACAGAAAATGGGAATTTTGTCCACTTGTAGACCATAGTCCAACAATTGGTTTTTCATCCACAAAATCTGTGCACAGCAACTACCAGCAACAATATATTCAACTTCAGCTGTAGATGTAGAGACTGAATTTTGCCTTTTACTGAACCAGGACACAAGTTTGTTCCCTAGAAATTGACAGGTTCCTGTTGTACTTTTTCTGACTATTTTACAACCGGCATAATCTGCATCTGAATAATCAGTTATATCAAAACCAGAATCTCTAGGGTACAAAATGCCAAGTTTTGGTGTTCCTTTGAGATATCTGAAAATTCTCTTTATAGCTACTAAGTGAGATCCTCTAGGATCAGCCTGAAATCTAGCACAAAGACAAGTAGCAAATATTATATCTAGCCTACTAGCTGTTAAGTACAGAAGTAAGCCAACCATGCCCCTATAGCTTGAAATATCCACAGACTTTTCAGTAGTATTTAATTCAAGTTTAGTTGCAGTGGTCATGGGAGTTTTTGCAGATATGCAATCTATTAGATCAAACTTCTTTAAAATATCATGAATATATTTAGTTTGACTAATAAATATTACATCACTAACTTGCTTAACTTGTAAACCAAGAAAGTAAGTTAGTTCTCCCATCATGCTCATTTCATACTTACTTTGCATCAATTTGGCAAACTTTTTGCAAAGTCTTTCATCTGTAGAGCCAAATATAATATCAACTACATAAATTTGAACAAGTATACTAGAGCCATTAATATTTCTAAAGAATAAAGTTTTATTAGCAGTACCTCTTATGAAATAATTTTCCAACAGAAACTTTGATAAAGTGTCATACCAGGCTCTAGGTGCTTCCTTCAGTCCATAAAATGTTTTCAAAAGATAGTAGACATATTATGGAAAATTTGGATCTTCAAAACCAGGAGGCTGACTGACATAGACTTCCTCCTCCAAATCTCCATTCAGAAAGGCACTTTTGACATCCTTTTGATAGACATTGAAATTGGCATGGGCTGCATAGGCTAAGAAAATTTTGATGGCTTCAAGTCTTGCAACAGGAGCAAAAGTTTCATCAAAATATATTCCTTCCTATTGACAGTAGCCCTTAGCAACCAATCTAGCTTTGTTCCTGACCACTATGCCATTTTCATCCATCTTGTTTCTGAATACCCACTTGGTGTCAATTGGATTCTTTCCTTTAGGTTTGGGTACCAGCTTCCATACCTTGTTTCTTTCAAATTGGTTTAGCTCCTCCTGCATAGCTAAAATCCAATCAGGATCCAACAAAGCTTCTTCTACCTTATTTGGTTCTTCCTTAGAAAGAAAGCTGTTATATAGACTTTCTTCTTGAGTTGCTCTCCTTGTTTGAACTCTAGAAGATGCATCACCAATGATGAGCTCAAAAGGGTGATCTTTAGTCCATTTTCTTTGTTGAGGTATAGTAGCTCTAGATGAAGAGGCCTCATTGTTGTCTTGATGTGTGACTGAGTTTTTATTATGAGAAACTCCCCCTGAATTTATGAATCTTTGATTTGAGAAAAGGGTACTTTCTGTAGGTGATATGTTCTGACTCTCAGCTTCTCTCATTGTTCTGAAAGATGATACACTTTGTATCTCGACGGATGAAGCTGATTATCTCCTGACTGATAAGACAGATTGTCTCCCGACGGATGAGGCATTTTGTAACTCGACAGATGTTGAATTCTGTACTTCATTAGTTGTATATTTTTCTGCATTATCCTTGATCACTGTTTCTTGATCACTCTCATCATCACTGTCATCACTAACCATCTCCACTTTATCAAACTTGAGGCTTTCATGGAAATCTCCATCTTGCAGTCCTTCAATCTTTTTATCATCAAACACAACATGTACAGATTCCACAACAATGTTGGTTCTTAGATTGTAGATTCTATATGCTTTTCCCATAAAATATCCAACAAAAATTCCTTCATCTGCTTTAGCATCAAACTTTCCATATTGATCAGTTTGATTCCTTAAGATATAACATTTGTAGCCAAAGACATGAAGAAAATTTAGAGTTGGCTTCCCGTACTTGAACAATTGGTAGGGTGTCATGCACTTTGCTTGATTAACCAAAGAGATATTCTGAGTGTAGCAGGCAGTATTCACAACTTCAGCCCAAAAATATGTTGGCAACTTTGATTCATGAAGCATTGTCCTTGCAGCTTCAATTAGAGATCTGTTCTTTCTTTCCACTACTCCATTTTGTTGTGGAGTTCTTACTGCAAAAAACTCATGCATAATCCCATTCTCTTCACAAAATGATCTCATCACAAAATTCTTGAACTCAGTTCCATTGTCACTCCTGATTCTTCTTACTTTAAAGTCAGGATGATTGTTGACTTGCCTTATGTGATTGATGATGATTTCACTAGCTTCATCTTTAGACTTTAGAAAATATATCCAAGAGAACTTTGAGAATCATCCACAATTACTAGGGAAAATCTCTTTCTTGAGATAGATAACACATTGACTGGTCCAAACAAATCCATGTGCAACAATTATAAAGGTTCTTCAATTGTTGAATCAAGCTTCTTTCTGAATGATACTTTGATCTGCTTTCCTTTCTGGCAGGCATCACACAATCCATCCATAGTAAACTCCACTTGAGGAATACCTCTAACCAGCTTTTTCTTGACAAGCTCATTCATGGTCTTGAAGTTTAGACGGGACAACTTCTTGTACCATAGCCAACTTTCATCTTGACTTGCTTTACTGAGAAGACAATTGACTGATTCTGCATTAGATAAGTTGAAATCAGCTAAGTACACATTTCATTTTCTCACTCAAGTGAGAACCACTATGTTGCTCTTTTTGTTTGTCACAACACAGGCTTCTGAATTGAAAGTAACTGAGTTGCCCTTATCACAAAGCTGGCTGATACTTAATAAATTATGCTTGAGACCATCCACTAGGGCAACTTCTTCAATGATGATATTATCTTTTGAAATCAAGCCATATCCCATAGTATAACCCTTGCTGTCATCTCCAAAAGTGATACTTGGGCCAGCACTTTCCTTGAACTCAGTGAGCAGGGTAGAATCTCCAGTCATGTGCCTTGAGTAACCACTTTCCAAATACCAAAGATTATTTCTGTTTTCCTGCACACATCAAAATCAAATCAAGTTGATTTTGGTACCCAAGTTTTCTTGGGTCCTGCATTGTTAGCTTTCTTCTTTGGTTTCTTAGGTTAATCTCATTTGACTTGGGAATTTCTGATTCATCCTTAGTCATTTGAGTTGGACCTTTGAAACCAGTCATTAGAACAAAGTTATCATGCACATTTTGATTGACAGAAAAAGGCATGCTATTTGCAAACATGTTATTCCAGTAAGGCATGCTAAATGGCATTTGAGGCATACAAAATGCAACATAATAAGAATTAGTTGCAAATGGCATATTAGCAAATTTTGCATTCATATTCTGAGCAGACATAGCATTCATAGGCATGGTAGGCATGGCAGTCATGTTGGGAAAAGAAGAGGGTGCAGACATGGAAGTAGGGATAACAAGTTTATAACTAACAGACAAGTGATTAACACTACCACACTTAACACAGATTTTTCTTGGTGCATATTTATCAGGTGTGTAGTTGTTATGTTTGTTAATTCTTACTTTCCCATTTCTACTGTTTTTCTTTTTAGCTTCTGTTTTAACCTCAATCTTTTCCAATATGTCATTCAATTGCTTGATAGACAGATGACCAACATTAACTTTCTTTTCCTTCCTGACTTGACTAGATTCTCCTGGAATAAAGTTCTTAGAAACTGATCCATATTTCTCATTCAATTTAGCTAGCTTAGCTTTGCTAACTGGTTTACTTACAGCCGACGGATATGGCTCCTTGTCACTCAACGGATAATCCTTTTGATTATCCGATGGATGATTTTCATCATCCGTCGAGTCCACATCTGTCAAAAATCCTTCAACCAAATTGGACTCAAGCTTCTCTTTACTCTTCTTGCAGGCTACATCACAAAATGACTCAATACCTTGAACTTTAGTGATTTGAGCATGAACATCTCTGGATGATTTCCATGCTTTAATCATTTCCTGTTCTCGTTCAAGCTGCTTCTTTAAAATCTCTTCTTTCTTCAAGGACTCAGTTAATTCATTCTTAGAAATCTTACACTCAATTCTCAATTTCTCAAATTCAATAAATTGAGAATCTAACACATTATTCCTCTTACTTAAAAACAAATTGTTTTCTTTAATTTTAGCATTTTCCTTAGTGAGGGACTTAAGTGTAACACGCAGGTGATATAATTCTGTAGATATGTCATTTATTACATCATTACACTCAGCTTTAGATAAAAGTGCTAGGTTAGTGGTGATTACCTGATTGCTTGAAGAACTTGTTTCTGTTTCATCATATTTGGCCATTAGGGCTAGATTGACATAGCTTGTTTCTTCATCTTCATCCAATCCATTTGCAGCCCAGTCATTCTCCTGTGTGATGAAAGCCCTTTCCTTTTGTTTGAGCAGCTCAAAGTATTTTTGTTTATAATCAACAGGCTTAAACTTCTTTTTGATGGAATCAGACTTTCTACATTCACTGGAAAAATGACCCGCCAAGCCACATTTTAAACACTTGAATTTTGACTTATCAACCATGTTTCTGTTTGGCTTAGCTACTCCAAAATTCTTCTTGAATTTGAGTTTAGAAAACCACCTGGATAAAAATGCTAGATGTTCATCAATATCATCCATGTCATCTTGGCTCAACTAATCTTCATTTTCAGCTACCAGCCCTTTACCCTTGCTTTCACAGACCTTTGAAGTAGACTCAACAACTTCTACCTTCATCTCTTTCTCTTTCTCTAACTCAGCAACCAATGTTATGGACCCTCCTTTCTTCCTTCCTTTCCCCATCCTTTCATCTTGCTCTATTTCAAGCTCATAGGTTTTTAGGATTCCATACAATCTCTCCAAGGTGAACTCCTTGTAATCCTGTGAATTTTTCAGTGAGACTGTCATTGGCTTCCACTCCTTTGGAAGGGATCTAAGGAACTCGAGGTTAGAGTCTTTTATTTGATAGACTCTTCCATGTAACTTCAGAGTATTTAGTAGCTTTTGAAATCTACTAAAAATATTAGTAGGAGACTCACTTTCTTCACAGTGAAAATGTTCATATTGCTGAATCAGTAACTGCATCTTGTTCTCCCTTACTTGCTCAGTACCATCACAAATAATCTGGATTGTGTCCCAAACCTCTTTGGCAGTTTTACAGTTAATGATGTTATCAAACATATCACCATCAACTCCATTGAACAATATATTCATGGTCTTCTTGTCCTTCCTGACTTGTTCAATGTCAGGATCTGACCATTCATGCCTAGGTTTTGGGATAGATGGTTCATTGCCAGTTGCAACTCTCATTGGTACATGATGACCTCTCTCTATGCAGTCCACATGGGCCTCATCTTGAGAAAGAATGTAAGAACCCAAATTTTTGACGTCTGTAAAAGACCTTTAAGAATAATAACCTTGCGTTTTAATAAAAAACTTTTGCGACCATACCGTATATGAGTTTCTAATTTAAGATTTCGAGTTGATATTGTAACTATACGTACCAAATGAGTGTATGTAAAAGCCATTCATTTTAGGAGAAAACGAAATTTGTAAAACGACCTTATCTTAATGACTATCGAGGAATACGAGAATCACATTACGATTAAGAATTTAAAATTCTACGAATTAAAATCCAAGTACAAGGTTTCAAAGCATAAATGATTTATAAGAAAGGATTTACCCCGAGAATCACTTACGAAGATTTATTACGAAAATAAATAAACGACCAAGCGAATATGTAAGCAAATAAATAAATGAACCAAGGCCATGAAAATCCCATCCAAATTAATTAGAAATAAATTATCCAAGCTAGATAATTAAATTAAAAATTAAGTAAAAGATAATATTTCTTAAAATAAGAATTCATGTTTTATAATTAAAATGCCTAGTCAAGTGTGGTGTGTAAGCTAATACCCAGGCTTGAATAATAAGCATCTTGTTGAACACACCTTATACATACATAATACATATCACAAATATCATCCAATACTTCCAAAGGAAGCCAAACCAATCAACTTTCTCTCTCTCTCTCTCTCTCTCTCTCTCCAAAAACTCAATGCTGATTTTCAAGATCACCATGGAAAGAAAAATTCATATCTCATGATCTACTCATTCAAAAATCACCAAATTTTTTACCAAACCTCTTTAATATCATGGGTAAGTCACACACCAAATTTCATGCCCATCCATGAACTTTTCAATTTTATAAAAATGTTTGAAGTTGAGGGTGAATAGTAACTCTGAAAATCACTAACTTGTTTTCTTGATTTTTCATGAACGTTTAAGGCTCCTAATGCTAGAACAAGGCTTCATCAAGGATATTAGGACTTTATTAAGTATTAAAAAGCTTCAAGGAAGGTATAAACATTCATCTAAACTTTGTTTCAGTTTTAAGTTTCAAGAAAATTAAGGATCTTGGATATAAGTATGATTTTGATGATTAATTTGATATTATCTTGATGTATAGTTAATTAGTTTTAAGCTTGATGATTGTTGCCTCAAGAACATGATGTTCTTGAGAGGAGTTAGTGTTGAGATGATGATTTGATGGTCGTTAATGGTGGTATAATGATTTAAGACGTAAACGAAACTCAGATTGTAATCGTAACCTCATTAAAATGAGCAAAACTCAACTTAAATTTCTGCAGAAGTTCCCGAATGTATAAACTGTAGTCTCTTTCTTTCTTCTCATCATTCTGATAATTTCCAATGATTATTCTGATGGATATTAATTCATTTATTCATTTAAAATAGGAGAATTATTCTCCAATGATTATTTATTTCAAACTCGATTAATTATTAAAGATTTCTTTAAATATCTAAACCAAAGTAGTTGAGGAATATTATTTCAAATATCCTTTTAAAATATAATTATTAGAGGTTTAATTATTTAAGGATTATTAGTTAATTAATAATTATTTATTAAATGATTTAATATGACTTAAAAATCATAAAATCTGATTTAAAATACTTTCTGATTTTCGGAAAATCATTCGAATAATTTCATATCGTCGGAGAATATTGTCTTGACTTATTTACATATTTTGAATATAGTTTCAAAATAAACCCCCCTCATTTATCTATCTTTTGACAACAGTCAACTCACATTATCTTAGTACTTCCTCCGAAAATTCTCGGAAGTACATATATATATACATATGAGATGAGCTATATCTATCACCAAGCAAAATGCTTGGAGAACTTCGATGTGATTCGAGTTCTTGATATATGATAGGATTTCTTAAAAGCACAAGGGAGGGGTAGACTCTAGTACTATGTGTACTAGGGGGACTACCAAAGGTATCGCAGGCGAAGGTACCTTGTGTACTCAGGAACTTGTGAAGTATGTGTATACCCAAAATGGGACATGTAGCCCGAATGCGGCAAGGGTGATAACCGGGATACGAAGGTGTCGTCCTTCTACTAGTAGAAAAGGTTATTATTTTCCATATTATGACTGGTCATCGTATGTGGTGGCTCCAGTGAATGTCCTATATTCTTCCAATTGGAATTGAGATGCAATACCGTAACCCAAGCCTAGGTGCTGGGTTTACCATTAAGGTATTTGTAGACTAATAAGTCAATCAAAGAATTGTTTTTAAAAGAGGTGTGTATCACCAAGAAAAGTACTTTAAATAAATACATATCCTTGTACGGATTAATATAATTTCCTTTAATAGTCTTTCCATATTGTTGATTATTATGGCTGAGCATTATTGCTCACTCTTGCTAACTTTTAAATGTCACAACACAACAGATTACCAGTATGCCGGCGTGGGACTTAATCACTTGAAATCATCGGGAGAATCCCTCACAGCTTTGTCTCAGGTGGACCAGAGTATCCAGATAGGTATAAGATGTTAGTTGTAATTATTGTAACTTCATGTAGAGGTTACGAATAATTGTTTAAGATCCTGTAAAGTACATTTGAGTGTAATAAAAGAAGATTACATTTTGTACATAATTTATAAGGCTATAACTTGTGTGTGTGTGTGTGCATGAGATTGGGGTCTGTTGGATTATTGAATCAATACAGGTTACACATGAGTGAAGGATGGCGTGACGACCCAGATTCCTGACCCCGGATTTGGGGGCGTTATAGAAATGGTATCAGGGCAATAAGTTATAGTACTCAGAGACGAGAGTGTTATGAGTCTGTCTAGATGCGAGATTTCGTAAGAGCTCATATAGAGCTCATCATTGGAGTACCGGATATAGCCTCAATGTATAGGTTATGATAAGTGTATATTTGAGGTATTAAAGTATGACTAATAGGACCATTGAAGGATAACATGAAAGAATGAAGGATGTCATTGTCAGAGCTGATAGAAGGCAAAGAAGATCGGACACGCCCTATAAAGGCCACTGGTAGCAGGTACCAATAAACGCGAATACGTCTAAGGCGCTAGCGATAATAACAAGTACGACCCAAAAGGTATCGTAGTACTATGGATATTATACGGGGAATGATTAAAGAAGTATGACCGATAACGGAAGCTGAGCGTTCCACGAGTCTAAATGTATAAATCAATTACGTATGAAATGGTGCTTCCTTAAGATGGCAATGGGACCCGATGCGCCTTACGTTACTACGGGAATAAATGTTAAATCTGGCGCTAAACGTATAAAAGGAGATGAGCATGTAGAAATGTAATGAGAACTTCTTACATAAAATAATCGACATAGATGATGCGTCGAAATGAGCAAACATTAAGGAACGAAACTCTAGAACTAGTAAGAGTGATGGAGGGGAAACGAATAAGTTGAAGGAGCATTCCAAACACTAGAAGATGCGCTAATAGTCCATATTATATATTTTTAAGGAAGATAAAGTGACCAATTGACGTTAATCGAATTACCGACAATAACGAGTTATCATGCGGGCATTGGAACGTCTACAAAGCGTTGTACGGAAGAAAGAATCATTCTCCCTTAGGTTGGGAAGAAATTGGTAAGCGGAGGATACTGGACCATAGTTGAGTCAACAGACCAAAGAAATTCCTAGAACTTATCAGAACCCAGTTAGTGGCAGCCCAGGATGAACAATAGAGATATACGGACTAGATCTATAAAGACGAAAAGTACGAAGTAAAAGACCAAGTATTATTGAAAGTGCCTCCCGGGGAGGGAGTGATGAGATGCGAAAGGGAAAGAAATGTTGAACCAAGGATTATTGGACTAGTTGAAATCTTTAAAGGACTAAGAGGTTTGGCGTATAAATTAGCACCAACATCGAACAGTCACCAAATTTAAAATGAGTACCCGGAAATATATTTGACGGATGAGTGGAAATTTTATGAAGAGATCCAATACTGTGATAACGTGAGAACTCGAGGTGGTCCTGTGAGAAGCGTGTCCCCGCCTATTTCTGAACTGATTCCGGGACAGAATCCTTTTAAGGGGGAAGACTGTAAGAACCCAATTTTTGACGTCTGTAAAAGACCTTTAGGAATAGTAACCTCGCGGTTTAATAAAAACCTTTTGCGACCATACCGTATACGAGTTTCTAATTTAAGATTTTGAGTTGATTTTGTCACTATACGTACCAAATGAGTGTATGTTAAAGCCATTCATTTTAGGAGAAAACGAACTTTGTAAAATGACCTTATCTTACGGACTATCGAGGAATACGAGAATCACATTACGATTAAGAATTTAGAGTTCTACTAATTAAAATCCAATTATAAGGTTTCAAAGCATAAAGGATTTAGAAGAAAGGATTTACCCCGATAATCGCTTACGAAGATTTATTACGAAAATGAATAAACGACCAAGCGCATATGTAAGCGAATAAATAAATGAACCAAGGCCATGAAAATCCCATCCAAATTAATTAGAAATAACTTATCCAAGCTAGCTAATTAAATTAAAAATTAAGTAAAAGATTATATTTTTTAAAATAAGAATTCATGTTTTATAATTAAAATGCCTAGTCAAGTGTGGTGTGTAAGCTAATACATAGGCTTGAATAAGAAGCATCTTGTTGAACACACCTTATAAATACATAATACATATCACAAATATCATCCAATACTTCCAAAGGAAGCCAAACCAATCAATTTTTTTTCTCTCTCTCTCTCTCTCCAAAAACTCAATGCTAATTTTCAAGAACACCATGGAAAGAAAAATTCACATATCATGATCTACTCATTCAAAAATCACCAAATTTTTTACCAAACCTCTTTCATATCATGGGTAAGTCACGCACCAAATTTCATGCCCATCCATGAACTTTTCAATTTTATAAAAATGTTTGAAGTTGAGGGTGAATAGTAACTCTGAAAATCACTAACTTGTTTTCTTGATTTTTCATGAACGTTTAAGGCTCCTAATGCTAGAACAAGGCTTCATCAAGGATCTTAGGAATTTATTAAGTATTAAAAATCTTCAAGGAAGGTATAAACATTCATCTAAACTTTGTTTCAGTTTTAAGTTTCAAGAAAAGTAAGGATCTTGGATATAAGTATGATTTTGATGATTAATTTGATATTATCTTGATGTATAGTTAATTAGTTTTAAGCTTGATGATTGTTGCCTCAAGAACATGATGTTATTGAGAGGAGTTAGTGTTAAGATGATGATTTGATGGTTTTTAAAGGTGGTATAATGATTTAAGACGTAAACGAAACTCGGATTGTAATCGTAACCTCGTTAAAACGAACAAAACTCAACTTAAGTTTCTGCAGAAGTTCCCGAATGTATAAACTATAGTTTCTTGAAAAGTGAGACTTGATTATGATATAAAATGTTATGAGGATCTTTTAGGCGCTTGAATCTCTTGATTTTAATTTACGGATCAAAAGTTATGACCGTTTTAGTAAAAGTGATTTACGCGATAAAACTGCTACAAATTTTGAAGTTTGTAAATATAAATGATCGACTTAAAAATTTTTACAAATCATGAAATTTTTACAGAGAGTATGAAATATAGTTTATTAACTTCCATAAAATTTCAATTAAAAATGTTGATTTTTCAATTTTATAAAAATATCGGAGCCGAGGTCGAGCGGAGTACGAACGACAAAAACAACCCCCCGTTAGGAAACTGCCACTTCGGGATTTTCACCCCTGTTATCAGAAAACCATTTTCAAATTATGTGTTTTAAATTTTGTCTAGATCACGCACGCAAAAACGATGCATCAATTGAGTTAACAGTTTGTTTGATATCAACCTTTTAGTGAAAGCGGTTTGAATAGTAAAACTCCGTAGTTGACCAAACTTTTGAAATGATTTTCACCTAATTAAATTCCTTTTATCAAAATGAAACTTTAGGATAAATATTACAAGCACTCAAGAAGCTCCTCGAGGTGGTTTCGTATTAAAATATTAATTTTACGATTTATTAAAAATAATCGAGTGTGAGTCACGTAATAGTAATATTCGGTAAAGTCAAATCTAGAAGACCACTTTGACCGTTCGTTTCGACCAAGGAGTGATACTTATTTCGAGTTGGTCGAATAATGAAAATTATGAAGTATTGAACTTATTAGAAATATATTTTGGTGATGAGAGTAGGAATACTGATTAAGATTATGATGTTTCTTGATTAGAAAACCCGGAACGAGAGGAAGTCGGGAACATATCTTGGACTCCAGGCAAGTTTTCAAACCCTACCTTTTAAAACTATTGTGTTGTGTTTGTTTTCAAATAAATGATAAATGTTTTACGGTGATTTATAAATTATTATTTATTGAATCATAATATATGATGATTTTGGTATAATAAAAGTACCAAATTTGAAACGATATATTTAGACCAATGATTGGTCGGTGTAAGTTTATAAAAACCCGGAAATATTCCGGAGTTGTTATATTTGAGAAATGTTAACGCTAGAAAGTAGCATGACATGTATATTGTAGACCGAGATTCGGACGGTATGTATATGTTAGATATATTTGATAATGTCATGGCTAATATAATTTATGTTTAGATTTCAGATCTTACTTAACAGGACAAGTCAGTACTTAACCATTAATCAGTACTTATACTGGAAGTCAGGACTTAAGGATATCAGTACTTATATTATCAGGAGATAATCATCAGAAGTTAGATATCAGAACTTAAGTGCTGAAGGACGATCAGATAAGGACAGTAGCTGATTAAAGGAAAGAAGATCGAGATAAACATAAGAAGAGATATGCATGAAGAAGGAGTTTCGTGAAGAATGGAATACTTGGAAGAAAAGATATCTGATTGATATATTTTAGGAAGCAGAATTATATTCCATATCAATTAGCGATTATCTTGTAACTGTGTAGTATATAAACACAGACATAGGGTTTACACTATAAGTGTTATTATATTCGAGAAGATTATTCATTGTAACCCTAGCAGCTCTCGTGATATTTGTTCATTACTGAGAGGTAACAGTTCCATACTGTAACAGAGTTTATTGTTTTAATAAAGTTTGTTTTCTGTTACTTAATATATTAAAGTTCGATTTGATTGTACTATACACTGTATTCACCCCCCTCTACAGCGTGTGTGACCTAACAAGTGGTATCAAAGCTAATTTGTTAACACACATACAGTTAAAGATCCAAACACAATCATGTCTGACACAGAAACTCCTACTAAGCCTACCAAAACTGAAGAACCTCCAAAGACACAAATTCAAAGTCGGTATGAGACTATCAGAGTTCCCATACTGAGACCATCTAAATAACCCATATGGAAGGTAAGGATGACCATGTTCCTGGAAGCAACAGATCCAGAATACCTTGATAGAATCAAGGAAGGGCCTCACAAACCAACCAAGCTCGCTGTTGCAGTTGCAGGTGAAGCAGCAAAGACCGTACCAAAGGAGAAGAGTGATTATACTGCTGAAGATATAGCATCAATTGCTAAGGATGCTAAGGTACGACACTTACTGCATAGTGCCATTCATAATGTAATGTCAAACAGGGTAATCAACTGCAAGACTGCTAAGGAGATATGGGATGCTCTGGAAACAAGGTGTCAGGGAACTGACACAATTAAAAAGAACAGGAAGACAATACTCACTCAAGAGTATGAACATTTTGACTCAAAGACTAATGAGTCATTGAATGATTTATATGATAGATTTGTCAAACTTTTGAATGATTTGTCATTGGTTGATAAAGAGTATGATCTTAAAGATTCAAACCTTAAATTCCTGTTAGCTCTTCCTGAATGCTGGGATTTGAAGGCAACGACAATAAGAGACAACTACAATCTTGATGAAACAACTCTTGATGAAATCTATGGAATGCTCAAGACTCATGAACTTGAGATGGAACAAAGAAGCAAGAGGAAAGGAGGAAAGTCAAGGACAGTTGCTCTTAAGGCTGAAGAAGAATCCCTCAAAGCAGCTTCCTCAAGGAAAGACAAGGGTAAAGCTCTTTTCATAAAGTCTGAAACTGAGTCATCAAGTTCTGAAAGTAATGATGACTCAGATTCTGAAAGCTTGCCTGAGACTGATGCTGATGAGGAGATGATGAAGCTGTGTGCTCTTATGGTGAAAGGAATCACAAAGATTGCATACAGGAAGTTCAGGAAGGGAAAGAAGTTTTCCAGGAAAGGCATAAGTTTTGATAAGAAGAATTTCAGAAGATCTGAAGGCAAAGGAGGAAAGTCTGACAGAGGAGATTATACCAATGTTAAATGTTATAACTGTGGTGAGAAAGGCCACATATCTCCTGATTGCAAGAAGGCAAAGGGTGACAAAGGCAAGGCTCTTGTCACAAAGCAGAAAAGCTGGACAGACACCTCAGACTCTGAAAGTGAGGAGAACTATGCATTGATGGCAAATGCTGATAAAGAAAGTGCTGAGAGCAGTTCTGAAGCTACTGAAACAAAGGTACCTCAGACTACTTATGCTTTTCATACTGATGATATTAATGAGTTGAGAAGATATCTTAAAACCATGTTTGTTAGTTATAGAAATCAAACTTTAACATGTGAAAGATTAACTTCTGAAAATCTTGCTTTTAAGAAAAGAAATGATTTCTTAGAAAAAGAGTTAGTCATGTTCCATTAAACTCAGAAGGATAGAGATGATGCTTTTTATGTTAGGGATGAAGTGCTAAAAATGAATGAATCTCTAAAAACTGAGTTAGAAAAGGAAAGAGAGATTATTAGGACATGGACTAACTTTGGCAAAACAACTCAAAATTTGCTAAGTAGTGGAAACTGGAAAGAGGGCTTAGGTTATGGAGAAGATAAGAATGATAAAAGAACTAAAGAAATTAAGCCTGTTGTTAAGCAAAAGCCAAAGTTAAAACCTGTTAAGTTTGTAACTGTAAAGCCTGAAAATGAGAAATCAGAAGTTAAAGAGGAATTAACTTTTGACAAACTAAAATAGGAAAAGACAGCTGAAGTGAACATAGGCTTAATGACAAAGAAGCAGCTTAAGCATAAGCTGAAAGATGTTAAGAATGCAAACAAGGTTAAATCACCTAGGAAAAATAGGAATGGAAAGGAAGGTGTGAATAAAAGCAATGATTATAAACCTGTTCCTGATGCTCCTAGGAAAACATGTCATAACTGTGGAAGTTCTAACCATCTGGCTTCTTTTTGCAGGAAGAATAAAAATATTAACTCCTTACTTTCCAAATCAGGAGTTAAGAGTCAGTCTGTTAGATACAAACCACAAAATCCTTGTTTTCATTGTGGTATTTTATGGCATTCCATTTATACTTGTAAGGAATATCATAGTTTGTACTATGATTATTATCAAATAAAACCTTCTTTGAAGAAAGTTTCCATTGTTCCTTCTAGTGTAAATTCTGATTCAAAGTCTGATAGTGTAAGTTCTGATAAGAAAAATGTTAACATAAACTCTGATGCTAAATCCGCTGCAAATGTTAACAAACTTAATGAGGCCGAAGTATCCAAGCAAGTCTGGGTCCTTAAAACTAATAATTAGTGGTCTTTGTGATTGCAGGGCAACAGGAAAAATATTCTAGTTCTGGATAGTGGATGTTCAGGACATATGACTGGAAATAAGACCCTGCTATCAGACTTTGTGGAGAAAGCTGGCCCAAGTGTTTCTTATGGAGATGGCAATATTGGAAAAACATTGGGATATGGCAATATCAATCTTGGAAAAGTCATAATTAAAGAAGTAGCTCTGGTCTCAGGACTTAAACACAATCTGCTGAGTATAAGTCAAATCTGTGACAGAGGTTATCATGTTGATTTCTTTGAAGAACACTGTAAAATTGTGAGTAAATCTAAAGGCAAAGTTGTTCTGAAAGGATACAGGCGTGGTAACATTTATGAAGCTAAGCTTTCAACAAGTACTGATGGTTCTGCAATTTGTCTGATGAGTAGAGCATCAAGTGAAGAAAGCTGGAATTGGCACAAGAAACTCTCTCATTTAAATTTCAACAATATAAATGAACTGGTCAAGAAAGATCTTGTGAGAGGATTGCCAAAGTCAGTATTTGCTCCTGATGGTCTTTGTGATTCATGTCAGAAGGCCAAACAAAGAAAATCTTCATTCAAGAGCAAGACTGAATCATCAATTCTCGAGCCTTATCAACTACTACATGTTGTATTTGGTCCAGTGAATGTCATGTATATTGCAAAGAAGAAGTATGCGTTGGTCATAGTAGATGAGTTCACCAGATACACATGGGTGTATTTCTTGCACACAAAAAGTGAAACTGCATCTATCTTGATTGAACATGTCAAACATCTGGATAAATTGGTCAAAGATTCTGTGAAAATCTTAAGGAGTGATAATGGAACTGAGTTCAAGAATTTGATAATGGAAGAGTTCTGTAAAAACCATGGAATAAAGCACGAATTTTCTGCTCCTGGAACTCCACAGCAAAATGGAGTTGTTGAAAGGAAGAATAGAACTCTCATTGAAGCTGCACGTACAATGCTTGAAGAAGCAAAGCTTCCAACCTATTTCTGGGCTGAAGCTGTGCAGACTGCTTGTTTTACTCAAAACACAACACTTATTAACAAGCATGGAAAACACCATATGAGATGGTGAAGAAAAAGAAGCCAAATCTGAAATACTTTCATATATTTGGATGCAAGTGTTTTGTTCTCAAGACTCATCCTGAACAGCTATCCAAGTTTGATCTAAAAGCTGATGAAGGAATCTTTGTTGGATATCCACTTTCCACAAAAGCCTTCAGAGTCTATAATTTGAGAACAAAAGTGGTCATGGAATCTATCAATGTCTCTTTTGATGACAAGAAGATTACTGGTCTTGAAGATTTCATTGACCATGATCAGCTGAGATTTAAAAATGAAGACTCAAATTCTGATACTGAAAATCCTGCCAGTCTAAGTCCTGATACTGTAAACTCTGATGGATTAAATTCTGATGTTATTGAAACTGTAGTGACTACGTCAAAGGAAGATGCACCTATGCAGGGGGAGCATACTCAAGATCCTACCACATCTCAAGAAACATCAGAACATACATCTGGCTCTTCAAGTTCAGAAGGGGTAGAGAAAATGCCTCGAGCCAATGTGATTCGTCAAGTTCTGATAAGCCAAATTCTGATAGTGCTGAAAATCTAAATTCTGAAGAATCAAACTCAGAGAGCATAGTTTCAGGGGGAGCATCAGAAAATGAAAATGAAGACAGCATGGATCATGGGGGAGCATCCAGTTCTAGAGAAAACCTTCCATCTGCAAGGAAGTGGACAAAGTCACATACACCTTATTTGATAATTGGAAATCCTGATGCAGGTGTCAGAACTAGAACAGGTACTTCAAATGAATGTCTTTACAATTCTTTTCTTTCTCAGACTGAGCCAAAGAAAGTGGAAGAAGCTCTTCAAGATGCTGATTGGGTGCAAGCAATGCAGGAAGAGTTAAATGAATTTGAAAGAAACAAAGTCTAGACCCTAGTGCCAAGACCAAAGAATAGATCTGTTGGTGGTACAAAGTGGGTGTTCAGAAACAAAACTGACAGTGATGGCATAATTATAAGGAATAAGGAAAGGCTGGTTGTAAAAGGATATTCTCAACAGGAGGGAATTGATTATGATGAAACATTTGCACCAGTTGCTAGGTTAGAAGCCATAAGGATATTTTTGGCTTATGCTGCTCACAAAAAGTTTACTGTCTTTCAAATGGATGTGAAAAGTGCTTTTCTCAATGGAGAATTGGAGGAGGAGGTATATGTTGAACAACCTCCAGGCTTTGTAGATTCCAAACATCCAGATTATGTCTACAAGCTTGATAAAGCACTTTATGGACTTAAGCAAGCTCCTAGGGCATGGTATGAGACTTTAGCTCAGTTTCTTCTGGAAAGTGGATTCAACAGAGGAACAATAGACAAAACACTGTTCTACCTCAACTATGGAAAGGACTTACTTCTGGTCCAGATTTATGTTGATGATATCATTTTTGGGTCCACAAATGACAGACTTTGCAAGAAGTTTGCCAAACTAATGCAGTCAAAATATCAGATGAGTATGATGGGGGAACTTAGCTATTTTCTGGGCCTTCAAGTTAAGCAGAATGAAGAAGGCACTTTTATTTGTCAAACTAAGTACACCAGAAACTTGCTGAAGAAATTTGGAATGCAAGATTGTTCAAGTGCATCCACTCCCATGGCCACTGCAACAAAACTGGATAAGGATACTGGTAAATTAGTAGATATTACTAATTACAAAGGTATGATTGGCTCTCTACTCTATCTAACTACTAGTAGACCTGATATCATGTATGCTACCTGTCTTTGTGCAAGATTTCAAGCAGATCCAAGAGAACCTCACTTAACAGTTGTGAAAAGAATTTTTAAGTATCTTAAAGGAACAGCTGATCTGGGATTGTGGTATCCTAGAGAATCAGATTAAACTAATAGGTTACTCAGATGCAGATTTTGCAGGTTGCAAAATTGATAGGAAAAGCACAAGTGGAAGCTGTCAATTCCTTGGAGGCAGATTGGTTTCTTGGTTCAGCAAGAAACAAAAGTCAATTTCCACATCAACTGCAGAAGCAGAGTATATTGCTGCAGGAAGCTGTTGTGCACAGATTCTTTGGATGAAGAATCAGTTACTGGATTATGGGTTAACATATTTCAAAATCCCTATTTACTGTGATAATCAAAGTGCTATTGCTATGACAGGTAATCCAGTTCAACACTCTATGACAAAGCACATCAGCATCAGGTACCACTTCATAAGGGAACATGTGGATGAAGGTACAGTGGAATTGCACTTTGTTCCAATGGATCAACAACTAGCAGATATCTTCACAAAACCGCTGTGTGAAGCCACTTTTGCAAGATTGGTAAATGAACTTGGAATGATTTCAGGTTCTTTCTCTAAATCTGCTTAGTCTTGTTCTGTATTATCAGACTTTATGATCAGTATTTACAGAATTTAATCTCTTTATGTATTCTGTGATTAATTGATAAATGTTTTTAAGTACTGACTGTTGTCTGATATATGTTTCTAAACTCTGATAAGTGATATGTCTGTCTAAGTAACCATTCAATCCTATGAGGATAATTGTGTTAGATACTGACCTAGTAGTCTTCAATAAACAAATGATCCCATGTAAGAAGTAATTATTTCTGTGGAAATTTTATGACAGAAGCAAATTCTGATAATTGAGCTTAGTTGAGTTTACTTTGTTTATCTTATTACTAAGTCACAAATTAGAATAATGCTACTCATCTGTTAAGTTCTGATACTAGTAAAACTGCTGAATGTACTAAGTGCTGATAAACCTCACTTATAAAAAGAAAAATCAAAAGGATCAAAGAATAAAATCAGGTACTCCTTTGAGATCTAGAGTAAAAATATGGAAGGGAAGACCCAAGTGCATTGCTGGTATTAAGTAAATATGCATTAGAAAAGAAAAATATTTTCTTGGTGACTTTTCACACTCTATGATTACTGGAGAAATACTCTGATAATAGCATAAATTTTGATAAGCAGTCGTGACTCACTTACACTGAGGAGCCACTGTAAAATAGAATTTAAAAAGATGCATAAAATTAGCACAAATCAGTTGAGGTGGACTCAAGCATGAAGTCATTCATTAGTAGGTTTCAGGATAATGACAGCTCTTTAGCAAAATTTTAGTTATGCCTTATTTCTAAGATGTCCTGAAGTGAATCAGACTTTACTCTTTGTCTGCTATTTAGCTTGATGCACACACTAATCACTCCATCTGAATGATGAAAATTACTGTGGTGGTCTCTGTTGTTTTAGATAAACAGTCATTGTGTCACCTTGCACTAATTCTGAGGACAAGTTCTGGTTGCATATTCTGAAGAGTAAGTTCTGAAGAGTATAACTCAGAACTTGTATGAGGATTTACTCAGATAAGCATTTTTTTCCGAGTTAAGAAATTATGTTCTGATGACTGTTAAGTTCTGAAATAAGTCTAAGTTCTGATATTACAGTCTAAATTCTTTACTTGGCTTATCTGTGGATAAAATTTGATAACAGTCTCGGTTCAAACTAGAATATGTTGAAGTGGAAGATTAATAGTCACTATGGTTAGGGTTAATGGTATTCGTACTTGAACAGTCTACTTTTACTTGTTACTTGTGCGCATTAAACCATGTTTTCTCCTTCCAATGAATGTTATTCTTTTTCCAAGTCTGGGGAGACGAGGTAGAATTAATTCTACCTGTCAGCATTAAAAACCTTTACGTCTCCTGGCATTCTCTTGCCTATATAAACAGCCACTTCACATCAGCCTTCCCATCAAATTCTTTCTCACAAACTTACCTTCATACTTTTTCTTTTAAAAACACAATGGTCAGATACAACATGTTTTTGAACTACCAAAACTTCAATATGGAGCTAAGTTGTGCCGACTGGCAGCAGAAATGGCATGTTACGGCCATTCCTGAGGAGATATGGGACTCTGTCCCACAGGAGGTATTGACCCACCTCCTGTTCTTCTATATGGACTACCATCGCCATCTGGAGCGATTGGAGGAGGAAAGGCTGGAAGCTCTCCGCCAGCAAGAGCGAATCATCGGACTCGCCATTCTGTTTGTCGAGAGTAGGAAGAAGAAATGATTTAATCTCGTCTTCTTCCTGTTTTTCTTCATCATCAGCTTTGTCAGGCTTCTTAGCTAGGACTAAAGCTGTTGATGTTCGGTTTAGTAAGCTTAGGGAAATCTTGTATAAGTACTGATGTAATTTCCATTTCATGAATGTATTTTCTTGATATATTAATGAAATTTGTTTTTGTTTCAAGATTTTGTCTCTAAGTTATTTTGTAATGTATTGATAAATCCTGATTGATATTCTGATGACCATATAAATTCTGTTTTAATTTAAGTTCTGACTTTCCTTTATCAGTACTTACTCATATGATTTATCTTGGTCATTTTCACTTGATTTCTTTTCAGAATATTAATGATGCAGTGAAAAATAATTAAATCAGTGGGAACGGTTTCAAGTTTGAATTAAAACTGTTTCACCTTGATTAATGGAATATCTGGGTAAATGGAACGGTTTTTCCTTGAAAACAGGCAAGTGGGCAAGTAATGATTACTGTTTTCTCGCGCCCAGTAACTATCCGTTATTACTGCATGTCTGACAGGTGTCCAACGGTAACATTTTTTTTCAGAGTATAAGTACGACAGAGAAAGGATTTCTTTAATCTTTTATTTCCTTCATACTTTTTCTCTCTACTTGCTTTTACTCTCTCTTTCTCTCACGTTGGTTTTTCATACAGACATTTTATCAAACACCTAACAGGCACTTTTTCATCTCAATTTTTCACATGGCACCTAAGGATATAATCATTGATGGAGCTAAGTTTGTTCCAAACAACTATGCTGCAATTCTTGATCATGCTGAAGCTCCATCTGAATTGCATTTTGTGCAAGATCTTCTTGCACACAGTGAGATTGGGTATGCACTGACCCAGCCTTCAGTCTTTTCGAGCCAACAAGTTCTGACGTTTTGGCGGACTGGGCACTTTGATGATGGTGGTAAACATGGCACTCCCAGTATTGTTTTTGAAGTGGGTGATTCATCTTATGCAATCACTCCTGGTACAATACGCAAAGCTCTACATCTCCCAGAAGATTGTACCTTTTTAATTCCAGAAGAATCAGCTCTTCAGGAGTTAATGGCAAATTTGGGGTATGAAAAGAGTTTGGCAAAACTTGGGCAGTTGAAACGGGCTCATATCAGAAGAGAATGGAGCTTCTTCTTCGACTACATCACCAAAGCTTTTGGGAACAAATGTTCGAATTTTGATGCTATCCCAATTCTGAGTCAGCACATCGGGTATGCTATTATCAATCAAACTCATTTTGATTTTGCAACTGGTATAATTGGTTTTATTGGGGATAGGATGACAGAGGATAGGAATGTTGTCTATTTTGCTAGATTCTGTCAACTTATTTATACTTTTTGTACTGATGAACCTCAATTAGTCAGTTCCTCAACCCCACCTTTTAAAGTTGCAAAACGCTACTTTAATGACCTGGTAAATGCTGACACTAAGAAATCAGTTGTTAGACCATTACAGATTCCTCAGTCTGTAAAACATATCCTAGTAAATGCTGATCCTGATACTTATAGATCTGTTTGCTCTGATGTCCAACCAACAACAAACACCCAAAAACCATCATCCTCAGCACCTACCACTCATTCTACTCAACCTACCCTCAGGACATATCTCAAATCCTATCTCTCCACTTCACAGACTGTTCAACCCTCATCCTCAGCACCTACTGTGAAGCCTTCATCCTCCAAGCCAAAGAGGACAAAGACTGTTCCTCAAACACCTCAAAAGAGAAGGAGGATTACCTTGAGAGATGAATCTGATACTGAGGAACAGGTTCCTTCTTCAGAACCTGTTGTAGGTGAAGCTGAGAAAGAGACTTCTCAGAAGGATTCTGGAATTGGGGGATCTAGGCTTCTCAAAAGGCTTAGAAGAATGACAGTTCCTGAAACTCCCAAGGAATCCAAATCAACAAAGAGATACAAGAAACAGAGGGCAAAAAGGCCAGTTTCAGATGATGAAGAGGAAGCAGCTAAGGAAGGGGATCAGGAATCTCTGATCTCATAAGACAAGGAATTTGCTCCAGTCACTTCTTCTCCATCAACTCCATCTCAGGAAGCTATTTCTGAAAAGGCTAACACACCATCTGTGTCTTCTGTTGATCCAGGCACAAGTGCTGATATTGATGTTCAAAACTTGGTTGTGCCTGAAGTTATTCTCTTAGAAGCTCCAACAGCAATTAATCCTTCTACAACACCTGTTACTGATGCTGTTCAAACTCCAGAGTTATCAACAACACCTTCTCTGCATCATGATGCTGATGATCAGACTTTAGGTGAGCATCAGGATTTGGCTGTTGATCAGAACTTAGAACCAGATCAGCAATTAGAGGATGCTGAAACCTTCATTGCTACTCACACTGTTGTCTTATCAGAAGATACTGATTCTTTAAGTTCTGATGCTGCAAATGCTGGAGATACTGGTGATGCTGCTCCAACTGCAGATGCTGATGCAGCAGGTCCTTCAGGACATGCTCCTCAACAGACTATTCTAAAGTCTGAACTGGTTAAGAAGTTTGTTACCAGAGAAGCACCAGTACCTTGGAGTGAAACTCCTGCAGGTCAGGAGTGGACTAAGGAATGGAACTCAGTTTCATGTGTTCCAACTGAAAAGCATCTTGCTGAGCACTTGACTAAAGCTGATGAAATGTTAAATTCTGATGATTTCAAAACCCAGCTTAGAGTCACTGCATTGAGTACTAAACATCTACAAGGTCTTCACTCAACTACTCATGCAGAGCTACACAAGATTCAGGAAAACTTTATCAAACAGGAACAAGTTTGGAAAATTGATAAGAAAAAGTTCTTCCAACCTACCATTAACAGGATTGCTTATATTGAGAAGACTCAAGATCATCAACAAGCTCAGATTGATGATATTCTGAAAAATCAAGCTTCTCAGCAATCACAACTGACTGAAATCCAATCCTCAGTGGAATTGCTTATCTCTCTTCTACTACCTGCTGATGCCAAAAGGGGGAGAAAGTAATTAAGTCCAAATGCAAGACTGACAAGACACTGACAGGAAAGGATGATGAAAAAGATGATCAAGGAAACCCTGGAATGGGTAGAGGTCATAGTCAAGGTAGAGGATTCACATCAAGACAAGCTAGTCACATGACAAGTTCTGATACTGGGAAAAAAATAAGTTCTGCTACTGGTAAAAGGATAAGTTCTGATGAACTTTTAGATCTTGATGAGGAAATGTCAAGATAGTTATTTCTTCAGGAAAATCCAGGAATGGACTTGGAGAGTTTAATGAAAGAAGAAGCCAGGCTTAAATCAGAGAAAGTCACATCTAAATCTGAAGCTTCTGGTAAAAAGCCACTTCCAAAACTCAAAGGCATTGTGATCAAAGAAAGGACACATACTGAAGCAACATTGGCTAGATCACAACCACAGATAGATCCAAGATCCAAGGGTAAAGAAAAGATTGGTGAACCTATCAAGGTTTATGTGCCTCCTGAGGATGAAGAAATTACTGATGAAAAGGATAATCTTGCTCTGACTTCAAGAAAAGTTCTTAAAACAACCTCTGACATGGCTCAAGTTGTTCAGAGTCAAGAAATTGTAAGTTCTGATATTCAGAAGAAGCAAGTAACCTCTGACATAGCTCAAGTTAACTTGATATCAGAAGATAGACCAAAGACACTCCTACCAGGATTCACTAAAGCAAAACAGACTCAACCTTTGAAGACTACTGCAAGTGGTTTTGAAGCAAGAGTAGTTACTGGAAAGGAAGCAAGAGATAAAACTGGATTGGGAAGTGCTGATGAAAGGAGAATATATAACACTACCAATGATCCAACTTCCTTGAGTGAACCAGGTATTGGAGCAACTCCTGAGAGATTGAATCAACTGGAATCTGTACAGATGGTTTACCATACCTACTTGAAAGAATACATCATGTTGTATTTTATGACAGATGGTAGGGTTTATCATATAAGACAAAATGCCATTCCATTGAAGTATTTTGAAGAATTGGAGCATGTACTATTCTTACTTCAAGTGGATGACAGAATAACAGGAACTGCTGAAAACTATTTGAAAGAACAGATTTAGAGACAGAAAAGGCTTTATTCTGTTAAGTCTGACAACACATACATTCCAAAGTACAGAGATCACAATGGTGATATAGTTGAAATGAAGCCCAACACTGTTAAGATTATAACTACCTTTCTGGGGTACAGGGCTATTGAATTCAATCTTGAGTCTGATAATGCTTATTTGATTAGACTGGATCAGGATATAAGAAAAGCAAAGATCAATGATCTCATAGCTGCAATCTTTCAAATTGGTGAAGATACTGCAGAGCTTATAGATGCCAAAAGGAGAATGATTGATGAACTCAGATATGCTGAGAGATGTTTGTTGAAGAACTATCTCAGAACAACTCCTGACATCAGAGAGATCAGATGATGAAGCTAATTCGAAGATCTACAACTGCTTAAATTCTGATATTTGTACAGACTGAAGTTGTTATCAGAAGTTGAATATTGGTAAAACTTTAAGGACTGTAAGTTGTAGTTATCTAGTCTAATTCTCATGCATTTATACTTAATATTTTTGACATCAACAAATATCTGTTAAACTTGTATATTATGCTAATTTACAAGTTGGGGGAGATTGTTAGATATATTTGATAATGTCATGGCTAATATAATTTATGTTTAGATTTCAGATCTTACTTAACAGGACAAGTCAGTACTTAACCATTAATCAATACTTATACTGGAAGTCAGGACTTAAGGATATCAGTACTTATATTATCAGGAGATAATCATCAGAAGTTAGATATCAGAACTTAAGTGCTGAAGGACGATCAGATAAGGACAGTAGCTGATTAAAGGAAAGAAGATCGAGATAAATATAAGAAGAGATATGCATGAAGAAGGAGTTCCGTGAAGAATGGAATACTTGGAAGAAAAGATATCTGATTGATATATTTTAGGAAGCAGAATTATATTCCATATCAATTAGTGATTATCTTGTAACTGTGTAGTATATAAACACAGACATAGGGTTTACACTATAAGTGTTATTATATTCGAGAAGATTATTCATTGTAACCCTAGCAGCTCTCGTGATATTTGTTCATCACTGAGAGGTAATAGTTACATACTGTAACAAATTTATTGTTTTAATAAAGTTTGTTTTCTGTTACTTAATATATTAAAGTTCGATTTGATTGTACTATACACTGTATTCACCCCCCTCTACAGTGTGTGTGACCTAACAGTATATTATAGTAAAAACCCGGGAATCATCTCGGTGATATTTTAGGACGATTAAAGTCCGTAGTAGTTGTGTTCCAAGGGACTCGACGTCCACTTGTGAAACATTAAATACCTCGAACTTTTATTAAAACGATTTCCAAAAATCGTATACCCTCACCTATATTTAAATACCTGAATGATGGATATTAATTCATTTATTCATTTAAAATAGGAGAATTATTCTCCAATGATTATATTTTTCAAACTTGATTAATTATTAAAGATTTCTTTAATTATCTAAACCTAAAGTAGTTGAGGAATATTATTTCAAATATTCTTTTAAAATATAACTATTCGAGGTTTAATTATTTAAGCATTATTAGTTAATTAATAATTATTTATTAAATGATTTAATATGACTTAAAAATCATAAAACCTGATTTAAAATACTTTCTGATTTTTGAAAAATCATTCGAATAATTTAGATCGTCGGAGAATATGGTCTCGACTTATTTAAATATTTTGAATATAGTTTCAAAAGAAACCCCACCTCATTTATCTATCTGTTGACAACGGTCAACTCACATTATCTTAGTACTTCCTCCGGAAATTCTCAGAAATACATATATATATATACATATGAGATTAGCTATACATATCACCAAACAAAACACTTGGAGAACTTTGATGTGATTCGAGTTCTTGAGATATGATAGGATTTCTTAAAAGGGCAAGGGAGGGGTAGACTCTAGTACTATATGTACTAGGGAGACTACCAAAGGTACCGTAGGCGAAGGTACTCTGTGTACTCAGGAACTTGTGAAGTATATGTATACCCAAAATGGGACACGTAGCCCGAATGCGGCAAGGGTGATAACCGGGATACGAATTTGTCATCCTTCTACTAGTAGAAAAGGTTACTATGTTAGATATATTTGAGATGTCATGTCTAATATGATTTATGTTTAGTTTTCAAATCTTAACAAACTGGACATATCAGGACTTACTGAAATCAGGACTTACTGAAGTCAGAGCTTAATATCAGAACTTAAGTGCGGGAAGACTTTCAGTTAAGGAATGAAGCTGATTTACAGGAGAAGATCGAGACTAAAATAATAGAAGATATGCATGGAAAGAGTTAGAGGACTAGAAGACTTGTAGAAGATATCTGATTGATATATTTTAGAAGACAGAATTATATTCCATATCAATTAGAAGTTATCTTGTAACTGTGTACTATATAAACACAGACTTAGGGTTTACACTATATGTGTTATTATTATCGAGAAGATTATACATTGTAACCTAGCAGCTCTTAGTGATATTTGTTCATCACTGAGAGAGAACAACAGTTTATATTGTAATAGAATTTATTGAATATACTTTATCTTGTTAGTGTATACTGAAAATATTTATTTGAAGTATGTACATTTATTTCTGGCCAGTTTATTTGAGAATCATTCGAATGTTTACATGTTGTCTAATATTATATATTGTGAACAATCTAGTATCAAATGGGATACAGAATATTAGATTGTTAAATACGGTTATATAATATAATAAGGTTCACAGCACAGGTGGTGTTGGACAATCCACTGGTATGGCTGTAGTATTATTTAGATTAGTTTATATTGACTAATAAATAATACTAGTATACTTTGTGTATATTGAACAGGATCAAATTTAGAATTGTTCCCTTAATACTGATTAAGAAGGAGAACTAAGATTCTATGTTATTATTAATGCTTAGGTTCTTAATCCGGAAATAGTAATTGACACATGTATATTATTTACATGCTTTGATTTATATATGAAATAATTCTTTTGAATTATATCATTATATTTTGGGTGATGGAATTATATACATGGTGGATATTATTTATTGAAGGAATCCATGTCCTGATAATATTCGGGTTAATGATGTCCCCTTGAAAGCTCAAAAAGATTTAATTATGTGAAACCCTGTAGGTGAAATTTATTCTGGCATAATTAAATAAAGGTTGAGTGGATGATCAAGGATAAAAGATATTAATTAAATAAATTATCAGTAATTTATTTAATTAATGGACATATGATATTTTAAATATGGGGAATTTAATAAGCAAATAATATTGGAACCAAATTAATTAAATTACGGTATTAGGAAAGGTAGTGCAAATATTAATTCTTTAGTGGATTGAATTAATATTTAATTACATTGGGCTAGGCTCAAGATGTAATTAGAAGGCCCAACCTAATTATCCATGGTCCCTATTGTAGCCTATATATATTCTTATTCTCTTCTTGCTTGGAATTGTGTGAAAACATATTGTAGCCACCAAGGAGCAAGAAGAGAGGATAACTTGAGAAGACGGAGGCCACACTTCGCTCAAGGGAATTTAGGAATACAATAGAAGAGCGTGGAATCAACCATTAACAAGGTAATCCTCTTTTCGTAATCTTTATCGTAAAACGTAGTAACACCCTAAGTCTGTGATTCCCAACAATTGGTATCAAGAGCCTGATAATGGGTTCTACATTTTATGATATAATGTCCATGTCGTAATTATATATGTGTGTATAAAGTGTTTTGCTTGTATTGGTTTTGATGCAGGTTGTTAATCCACTATTATGGCCATGTATATTTTAATTATGTGTTTGGATCCCACGTGGTTTAATCGTGGTTAATTTTTGTTTTGGTTTCCACGTGGTTTAATCGTGGTTGTAATTTACACGAGGGTTGATCGTGTTAGAATAGATTTTATAAAATTAGTTTTGTATTAGATCTATTTTTTTGTAATTGTTCCGGGTATTTATTAACAAGTTATGTGCGATCGGAAATCAATTCCGGTAGTTTTTTGTTCCGCTGTGCGATTACAAGGGGCTGCTGGGGCCGCTGCGGCAGCTGCGGCTGCTGGGGCTGCTGCGGCTGCTGGGGCTGCTGGGGGCGTCGAGGCGCGTTTGGGGCAGATTTTTTTTTTAGAGCTGGATTTTTTTTTTCAAGGGCCATAATAGTGGAAAATTTATTTTAATTTTTTCCACTAAATTTTAATTATTGCTTTAATTTATTTATTATGTGTGTCGTTAATTATGTGTGTAATTCTTTTAAAATTGCATGTTTAACTTAATTAGGACGACATGGACATAAATTTTATTTATTGCTTTAATTAAATGTTATACGTTGCTAAAATTATGTGTGTATTTTGAATGCATGATTAGACATAATTATAACAACATAGGGCCCCATTTAATTTTAAAATTCCTCAATTTTAATAATAAAAAAAAATTCTAAGTGGGAGAGGGAATTAATATGAAATTAAATCCCATGGTCTCCATTATTGGTTGTAGGTAATTTAACATAAAGACGAATATAAATTATATATATGTCACCCATCGTGCCATATAATTTATGGTGTCTAGAATGTTATAGAAATTACTAGAACAAACTTCTTAAATTAATAAATTTTGAAAGGAATAAATACGGATTTTCTTTATTTCTGATTTGGGGCGATTTTGTCAAAAACGGGTTCATCGAACTTGTAAGGCTGTGGGTTTTAAGCGAGACCGATGTGACTCCTCCACTACCTGGAAATCAAACCATTGATGAATATTGAATTGAAGTATTCTATTCAAGGCAAAATTACGAATATTGGAAGGTATACACGCCACCCATCGTGGCGTACCAAGTTCCATAGATTTCGAATAATTTAAGATTTGATGATGGTATACACTTAGCTATGAAAAATAATATAGTCCACCCCAACGTGGCATATTGTTTAGTAATAGGACCGAAGTAACATTTAAACAAAATTAGGTGGTATACATGTCACACATCGTGGCGTACCAGAAGCTTATGGTGTTTATATGTTAGTGCATTAAATTTTAATAATTGTTAGAGGAATCAATAGATCTTAATAATTAATGCACCCTTATTTATGTGATGTTTTTATGCATGATTCTCAGGATAAAATGGGCTTTAATCCACTATTCACCATACTTAAGGATAACAAACTTACCGAACCTAACTATATTGAATGGAAACGAAATTTGGACATTGTGTTGACTGCTGAGGAGTACAAGTTTTGCACTTATGAACCCAAGCCTGAACAGCCTGCTGCTGATGCTCCTGAAGATGAGAAAGAGTATTATAAACGGTGGATTAAGGCTGATGAGATGTCGCGATGTTACATTCTGGCAGCAATGTCGGGTGTTTTACAGCATCAGCATCAGTCTATGGCCACTGCTTCGGATATGCTCTTTAATCTCAAGGAACTTTTTGGAGATCATAATAGGGCTGCTAGGCAAGTAGCCATGAAGGCTTTAATGAACACTCAGATGGATGAAGGCACACCTGTAAGGGATCATGTTCTCAAGATGATGTCGCATTTGAATGAGATAGAGATCCTTGGTACTGAACTTGATGGGGAAACCCAGATTGACATTATCCTTATGAGCTTGTCCAAGAGTTTTGAGCAGTTTCGCTTGAATTACAACATGAACAAGAGGCAGTATAGTCCCGCGGAACTGCTGACAGAACTTCAGGCAGCTGAAGGATTATTTCGGCAGAGTGTTCAAGTGAATGTGGCTGAGAAAGGTTCTTCCTCTAAACCGAAAGGTATTAAGAAGAAGAAAAAGGCTCAGACACAAAAAGCTGTGAAGGCAGTGGGAGTTCAGGGTGGTGTGAAAAAGCCTAAGGGAAAGTGCTTCAGATGCAAACAGTCAGGTCACTGGAAACAGGATTGTCCTCTTCCTAAGAAGACAAACAATACTGGTATGTCTCTTTCTCTAGTTACAGAAACATTTATAGCGGCTATATCTACGAGCACTTGGTGTGTAGATACAGGAACCACTGATCATGTTTGTAATTCTATGCAGGGGTTCCAACTATCCAGAATGCTTAGAGATGGTGAGATATACGTGTTCATGGGAGATGCTACGAAAGTAGCAGTAGTTGCAGTAGGAGTTATTCATTTATCTTTTGGTTCTGATAGGATTTGGTTTTGAACAATTGTCTTTATGTACCTTCTTTTAGAAGGAATTTAATTTCGGTTTCTAAACTTGCTTTGGATGGTTATAATGTTTATTTGGATCGTAATGTTTCTATTATGATAAATAAATGAATTATATATTCTGGTACATTGCAAGACAATTTGTATATAATTAATCCTAGTCAACCTGGCACTGCAACTGCAATTTAGGGAATTGAACAACACATCTTCTAACTCTACTAAAAGAAAGGAACCTTCTAGTTTGAACCAAACATATCTTTGGTACTTGAGATTAGGTCATATTAACTTGAGGAGGATTCAAAGACTGGTAGTAGACGGGCCTTTAAGCTCATTGGCAGTGGAGCCATTTCCAGTTTGTGAATCCTGCTTGGAAGGTAAAATGACTAATAGGCCTTTCAAGGCGAAAGGGAATAGAGCCAAACAACTGTTAGAATTGGTTCACTCTGATTTATGTGGACCCATGAATATCCAAGCAAGAGGTGGTTATGAATATTTCGTCACTTTTATTGATGATTATTCTAGATATGGGTACGTTTATTTATTGCACCGTAAGTCTGAGTGCTTTGATAAGTTCAAAGAGTACAAAGCTAAAACGGAGAAGCGACTTAATAAAAGTATCACGTCACTACGATCAGATCGTGGTGGCGAATATTTGCTTGGAGAATTTAGGGAATATTTATCAGAAAATGGGATAGAATCCCAGTTAACTGCACCAGGCACACCCCAGCAGAACGGTGTAGCAGAGAGAAGGAACCGGACTCTTTTAGAGAGTGTTAGATCGATGATGAGTTATTCGGATTTACCCAAGTCATTTTGGGGACATGCCTTAGAGACAACAGCTTATCTTCTGAACTTAGTACCTTCTAAGTCGGTTCCTAAAACCCCCTTAGAATTGTGGATCGGGGATAAACCGAGTCTAAGACATATTCGAATATGGGGTTGTCCAGCACATGTGCTGAACAAGAACGCGACTAAGTTAGAATCTCGTACAGAAGTAAGGTTGTTTGTAGGCTACCCCATGGGAACGAAAGGATATTTATTTTATAGTCCGAAGAATCGGGATGTCATTGTTAGCACCAATGCAAGATTCTTGGAGGAGGACTATATAATGAATCACAAACCCATGAGTAGTGTCATTTTAGAGGAACAAGTGGGAGGGACAAATAATACCCATGAAGCTGTAGTACAAGTAGAACAACCACAACATAATGTACAACCTGTCACTAATACCGCACCAGTGCCTCGTCGTAGTGGGAGGGTTGTTCAACAGCCTGATAGATTCATGTTTTTGGGAGAGTCTTCAGACTTGGTCCCTGGTGAACATGATGATGATCCCCGTACATACGAAGAGGCAGTACAAGACAAAGATGCAGATCTTTGGCAAAAGGCGATGGAATCTGAGATAGAATCAATGTATTCTAATCAGGTCTGGGAGCTCGTGGAACCACCCAAAGGTATAAAACCTATTGGATGTAAGTGGATCTACAAGAAAAAGAGGGGATTAGATAAAAAGGTGAAAGCCTGGAAATCAAGACTTGTTGCAAAAGGGTATACTCAGAAAGAAGGTATCGATTATGAGGAAACCTTTTCACCGGTAGTCATGCTTAAGTCAATCCGTATTCTTTTATCTATAGCAGCTCATCTCGATTATGAGATTTGGCAAATGGATGTCAAGACAGCTTTTCTTAATGGAAGTCTTGAAGAAACCATCTATATGCAGCAACCAAAAGGATTCATTAAGGAAGGCCAAGAGCATCTGGTATGTAAGCTTAAGAGGTCTATTTATGGACTTAAACAAGCTTCTAGAGACTGGAATATTCATTTTGATCAGGCAGTCCAGTCATATGGATTTGATCAAAGTCCAAGCGAATCGTGCGTGTATAAGAGAAGTGAAGGTAATGCAGTGGTTTTTCTAGTACTATATGTAGATGATATTTTACTCATTGCAAACAATGTTGAGATGTTGTCATCAGTAAAGGCATGGTTGTTCAAACAATTTGACATGAAGGACTTAGGTGAAGCGGCATACATCCTTGGGATCAAAGTTATAAGGGATCGCAAGAAAAGGATATTGGCTTTATCTCAAGAGCCCTACATTGATGAAGTATTAGCTCGTTTTAACATGCAGAACTCCAAGAAAGGTTTTTTACCTTTTAAGCATGGAGTTGCTCTATCTAAGAAGCAGTGTCCTTCGACACCTAAGGATATAGAGAGCATGAAAGTAGTTCCTTATGCTTCAGCATGTGGAAGCTTAATGTATGCTATGTTATGTACGAGGCCTGACATCTGCTTTGCTGTAGGCATGGTTAGTAGATATCAGTCGAACCCAGGTCAGGAACATTGGAGTGCAGTAAAAACTATACTCAAGTACTTGAGAAGGACTAAGGAGTATATGTTAATTTACAAGGCCTCGGATCTATTTCCTTTGGGATATACTGATTCAGATTTCCAATCAGATAGGGATAAGAGGAAATCAACCTCGGGATATATTTTTACTTTGGGATGTGGAGCCGTTATATGGAGGAGTGTAAAGCAGAAATGCATTGCAGACTCCACCATGGAGGCCGAGTACGTGGCAGCCTCTGAGGCTGCCAAGGAGGCTGTATGGTTCAGGAACTTCCTTTTGGACTTAGATGTGGTACCTAATTTGCCTAGGAGCTTGACGGTGTATTGTGATAACACTGGTGCTGTGGCAAATTCAAAGGAACCGCGAGACCACAAAGCAGCTAAACATATTGAACGTAAGTATCATCTCATACGAGGAATCATAAAGCGAGGGGATATAGTTGTGGCTCACATATCATCAGAAGACAACCGAGCAGATCCTTTCACAAAGAGCTTGCCAACCAAGGTTTTTGATAAGCATGTGGAAGCGATAGGAGTCAGATGGATGGACACATAGTTTTTTATGTAATAGTGGATTAAATAAACACTGATGTACACATAGAATATTTTGAGTATAAGTGGGAGATTGTTAGTGTATACTGAAAATATTTATTTGAAGTATGTACATTTATTTCTGGCCAGTTTATTTGAGAATCATTTGAATGTTTACATGTTGTCTAATATTATATATTGTGAACAATCTAGTATCAAATGGGATACAGAATATTAGATTGTTAAATACGGTTATATAATATAATAAGGTTCACAGCACAGGTGGTGTTGGACAATCCACTGGTATGGCTGTAGTATTATTTAGATTAGTTTATATTGACTAATAAATAATACTAGTATACTTTGTGTATATTGAACAGGATCAAATTTAGAATTGTTCCCTTAATACTGATTAAGAAGGAGAACTAAGATTCTATGTTATTATTAATGCTTAGGTTCTTAATCCGGAAATAGTAATTGACACGTGTATATTATTTACATGCTTTGATTTATATATGAAATAATTCTTTTGAATTATATCATTATATTTTGGGTGATGGAATTATATAAATGGTGGATATTATTTATTGAAGGAATCCATGTCCTGATAATATTCGGGTTAATGATGTCCCCTTGAAAGCTCAAAAAGATTTAATTATATGAAACCCTGCAGGTGGAATTTATTCTGGCATAATTAAATAAAGGTTGAGTGGATGATCAAGGATAAAAGATATTAATTAAATAAATTATCAGTAATTTATTTAATTAATGGACATATGATATTTTAAACATGGGGAATTTAATAAGCAAATAATATTGGGACCGAATTTATTAAATTACGGTATTAGGAAAGGTAGTGCAAATATTAATTCTTTAGTGGATTGAATTAATATTTAATTACATTGTGCTAGGCTCAAGATGTAATTAGAAGGCCCAACCTAATTATCCATGGTCCCTATTGTAGCCTATATATATTCTTATTCTCTTCTTGCTTGGAATTGTGTAAAAACATATTGTAGCCACCAAGGAGCAAGAAGAGAGGATAACTTGAGAAGACGGAGGTCACACTTCGCTCAAGGGAATTTAGGAATACAATAGAAGAGCGTGGAATCAACCATTAACAAGGTAATCCTCTTTTCGTAATCTTTATCGTAAAACGTAGTAACACCCTAAGTCCGTGGTTCCCAACAGATCTTTGTTACATGTGTTAAATCGATTTGATTGTACAAAAACTGTATTCAACCCCCTTCTACAGTATTGTGTGACCTAACAAGTGGTATCAGAGCTTTTCTGTTAATACACATACAGTAAAGATCCAAACAATCATGTCTAAGAAGCACATACTCCAACCAAGCCCACCAAAACTCAAGAAACTCAAAACACTCAAACCCACAGTCGATATGAGACTATTAGGGTTCCCATACTGAGACCTTCTGAGTATCCCATATGGAAAGTGAAGATGGCTATGTTTCTGGAAGCTACAGATCCAGAATACCTTGATAGGATTAATAAAGGACCATACAAGCCTACCAAGCTCTCTATTGCAGTTGCTGATCAACCAGCAAAGTCCATACCAAAGGAGAAAGGTGATTACACAGCTGAAGACATCTCATCTATTGCCAAGGATGCAAGGGTAAGGCATTTGATGCATAGTGCCATTGATAATGTCATGTCAAATAGGGTAATTAATTGTAAAACTGCAAAGGAGATATGGGATGCTTTGGAGATAAGATGCCAGGGAACTGATGCAATCAAAAAGAACAGGAGGACTATACTCACTCAAGAGTATGAGCACTTTGATTCAAAAGCTGATGAGTCATTAACTGAACTATATGACAGGTTTGTCAAACTCTTGAATGATCTGTCACTGGTGGACAAGGAATATGATTTTGAAGATTCAAATCTAAAATTCCTTTTAGCTCTTCCTGAAAATTGGTATTTGAAGTCTACTACCATAAGAGACAACTATGACCTTACTGAAACTACTTTTGATGAAATTTATGATATGCTCAAGACTTATGAACTTGAGATGGATCAAAGGAGCAAGAGGCATGGAATAAAGTCAAGGACAATTGCTCTTAAAGTTGAGGAGGAATCTCCTAAAGTGATTGCCTCAAAGAGAGGCAAAGGAAAGGCTCTTATCATAAAGTCTGATTCAGAGTCATCATATTCTGATGATGATGATTCAGAAACTGAAAGTTTACCTGAAATGGATGTTGATGAAGAGATGATGCAACTGTGTGCTCTTTTGGTGAAGGGTATCACATAGATAGCCTACAGGAAATTCAGAAAGGGAAAGAAGTTTTCCAGGAAAGGTGGAAGTTCTGATAAGAAAGGGTTCAGAAAGTCTGAAGGCAAAGGAGGAAAGTCTGACAGAGGAGACAACTCAAATGTAAAATGCTACAATTGTGGTGAAAGAGGCCACGTATCTCCTGACTGCAAGAAAGGAAAAAGTGACAAAGGCAAGGCACTTGTCATAAAGAAGAAAAGCTGGACAGACACTTCAGATTCTGAACATTAGGTGAACTATGCCTTGATGGCAAATGCTGATAGCAGTCCTGAAACTGCTAAATTAAAGGTACCTCAAACAACTTATGCTTTTCATACTGATGATATTACTGAGTTGAGATTATATCTTAAAACCATGTTCATTAGTTATAGAGATCAGACTTTGTTAGGTCCCAATATGTTTGTAGAAGGGGGGTTGAATACAAACTATACCGTTTAATCGATTACAATGCGGAATAAAATAGTGAAACAAAATTCAAGTTAAATAAAACTATTATTAAACTTGAAAGGTGTTACATCAACAGTATTGTTTACAAGGGATTAATCTCAAATAAATTATTCCAAATCTAGAATAAATTCGACATGAACTTTTTCTATTTTTGAAATAAAAAGGATCAAATGCTAAAAGCAATTTGAGATTAAGTTCTAGGGATTTTGATCCACTAGATAGTTATAAAAGAACAAGAGAAGGATTTCTAGTGGTTTAGATTTAACAATAAATACTAGAAATTAATGTCCTGAGATATTGCAATAAGTTCTCTGCTTTTTCTTTGTTCTGTGTTCTTCAGTTGGTTTTGAAATTCAATGCTCTGCTGTTGAAAATTAGCTTCTGTTGTTTAAGTAATCAAACAACCACCTGATTTGTTGGCAAGACAATCCTTTTGACCTAGCAAGACAATCGGTGAGACTATTGATTGAACTGGCAAGACTATCGGCAAGACAAATCTTTAAGCTGGAAAGACTATCGGCAAGACAATCTAAACAGACTTGGAAAGACTTTCGGTATGACAATCCAATTGTCATACCAGTTCAAATATTTGTCTTGCTGAGTTAATTTTGAATATTAATTCAAAATCATTTCTGAAAAATGCATAATATTAATTCAGAATTAATTAACCAATTAATTCAATTAATTAACTAATTAATTCAATTAATCAATAAATTAATCTTTACAGATATAATTTATTTTCTTAATTAAATTATATGACTTGATTAATTAATAGAGAATTAATACTAATTTTAAACAGCAACCACTCTTCTGACAATCTTCTGAAAATCACTGAAACTTATGAATCCATTTCACCACTTCAATGTTGACACTCGATGTACTGTCTGGTTCATGAATGACTAACATCTGTGATGTTTCTTCATATCTTGATTTTCTTCAGATTAAATCCCTGTAATTAATTGATACCCTGACAAGATCTATGTCACTTGATTAAATCCACAGTCTTGGTTTATATCACTGAGGCTTGATCAATTTCTTGAGCTTCTTCCAGTGAATTAAGTCCTCAAGTCTGTAGATGAACAATGTTACTTAATCCTTTGACATATGTTACTTTGAGAGATCTTTCAGATGATAGAACCACTATTTACTTGTTACATCCTTATTTGAGTTGAGTTAAATCCTCGAACAAACAAATAGGCTATGACATATGCCTTTCAGACTTTAACATGTGAAAGATTAACATCTGAAAATCATGCTTTTAAAAAATAGGAATGACTATTTAGAAAAGGAGTTAGTTTTTCTTCATCAAACTAAGAAAGAAAGAGATGATGCTTTGTATGTTAGAGATGAAGTGTTAAAATTAAATGAATCTTTAAAACCTGACTTAGAAAAGGAAAGAGAGATTATCAGAACTTGGACTAACTCTGGCAGAACAACTCAGGATATATTAAGTAATGGAAACTGGAAAGAGGGCTTAGCTTATGGAGATGATAAAAGTGAGAAAGGAACTGTGTAAATTGAGCCAATTGTTGTTAAACAGACTGCTAAGCCAAAGGTAAATCCTGTTAAGTTTATAGAAAAAAACTGTAAAGTCTAATTCTGAAAAGATGAAAGAGTCTAGGACAAAAGTTAAAGAAAAGTCAACTTCTGACAATTTAAAACAGGCTAAACCAGCTGAAGTAAATATAGGCTTAATGACAAAGAAGCAGCTTAAGCATAAGCTGAAAGAGATTAAAAATGTGAACAAGGTAAAGGAAGCTAGGAAAAATACGAATGGAAATGAAGGTGTGAATAAAAGTAATAATTTTATGCCTGTTCCTAATGCTCCTAGAAAGAAATGTTATAACTGTGGAAACTCTAACCATCTTGCTTCTTTTTGCAGGAAAAATAAAGATATAAACTCTTTACCTCCTAAATCAGGAGTTAAGAGTCAGTCTGTTAGGTTTAAGCCATAAAATCCTTGTTTTCATTGTGGTAGTTTATGGCATTCCATTTATACTTGTAAGGAATATCATAGTTTGTACTATGATTATTATCAAATAAAACTTTTTTTGAAGAAAGTTAGTATTATTCCTTCTAGTGTAAAATCTGATGCAAAGTCTGATATAAAGTCTGATAAACAGCATGTTAGCATAAACTCTGAAATTAAATTCGCTGCAAATGCTAACAAACTTAATAAGGCCAAAGGATCCAAGCAAGTTTGGGTCCTTAAAACTAACCAATAGTGGTCTTTGTAGAAAGAAAGAACAGGACTCTCATTGAAGCTGCACGGACTATGCTTTATGAAGCAAAGCTACTAACCTACTTTTGGGCTGAAGCTGTGCAGACTGCTTGTTTTACACAGAATGCAACACTCATAAACAAGCATGGAAAAACACCATATGAGATGGTGAGGAAAAAGAAGCCAAATCTGAAATACTTTCATGTATTTGGTTGTAAGTGTTTTATTCTTAAGACTCATCCAGAACAGCTGTCAAAATTTGATTTAAAAGCTGATGAAAGAATTTTTGTTGGATATCCACTTTCCACAAAAGCCTTCAGAGTCTACAATTTAAGAACAAGGATTGTCATGGAATCTATCAATGTATCTTTTAATGATAAGAAGATTACTGGACTTGAAGATTTCAATGATCATGATCAGCTGAGATTTGAAAATGAAGATTTAAATTCTGATTCTGTAAATTCTGATGACTTAAATCCTGATCCTGTAAGTCCTGACGGGTTAAGTTCTGATTTCATTGAAACTGTGGTAACTACTCCAAGGGAAAATGCACCTGTCCAGGGGGAGCAAGCTGAAGATCCTACCACAACTCAAGACTCTCAAGAAGCATCAGAACCTGTCACTGGCTCTTCAAGTTCTGATTCATCAAGTTCTGATGAGCCAAATTCTGAAGGATCCAACTCAAATTCTGAAGTTTCAGAGAGCATAACTATAGGGGGAGCATCAGAAAATACTGATGGAGACAGCATGGATCATGGGGGAG